>NW_019394232.1:0-222468 GCF_000612105.2 Orussus abietinus | reverse complement strand
GTAAAAAGACGTGAATTCACGTCAGCGGTACACAGGGGTAAAAAGACGTGAATTCACGTCAGCGGTACACAGGAGTAAAATGACGTGAATTCACGTCAGCGGTACACAGGAGTAAAAAGACGTGAATTCACGTCAGCGGTACACAGGGGTTAAATGAGGTGAATTCACGTCAGCGGTACACAGGGGTTAAATGAGGTGAATTCACGTCAGCGGTACACAGGGATAAAAGCTAATTCAAATTCAAAGCTTTTTCTAATAACAATCAGGAAGAGTGATGAAGGATTGGTGATTGAAAGGATGCACGATTGGCAATGATCTCAGTTTTTATTGTTAATACAGTAAGTCTTATTACAACCAGTCGCTAAGTACCCATTCTCGAGGAATGGATACTAAGCGACACCGTTCATAAAAGTGGCATCAAAGAGGTCTTCTTTATGATACTTTTCAATGCGTCATAACCTCTGATTTTTGTGCCGGACATTAGGCAAGTCGTTACATACAAGGAAATTCGGTACAAGGTCTAAACTCCACAATATGTGAACAACGTTTTCCCAGTCGACTTGGTGGCAACTTGATGTTTCGGGTTCTGTATTGTTGTTGGCCCTTGCAATTGTTGCAACGGAACCACGGCGTCCACGGTGACATTTCACAGTCCACTGAGGCAACTACAATATAACATTGTTTGTATTAATATTACATCCTGTAATATTCTTTTTAATTAGGTTAATTAATATTTGAGCTTACCTTCGCTACGGGTCATCAATGACTTCCGTTCGCGGAAACTTCTTCGCTGTGTACTTTGATTCGCTTTAACGTGGAGGTAAAATGTTCAACAAAGGCAATAAACAATTCCGCCGTATCTTTTCTATTTTTCTTAATCAGTACTTACAACATGGCGGGATATTATGGCACTTTCTTCTCCTCAACAGCTTCTTCCGGCAATTCTTCTCTCCGTTGCGAGGTTTCACCTAAGGTGGACGATCAAACGTAAGTTTCAGAAATCTAATAAGAATGATCACTGTAAATTATTTACAGCTCTAGGAAGCTTGCACGTCGCTTAATAAAACCTTTTGGTCGAGATAGGTATACACAAAATCCCGGTAGAAATAGTGTTAATTACATGCAATTTTAGGGAACTAATCTGATGACGGATCATGTTAAAAGTATCTGTACCAGAATGGATCGAGTACTAGTGGTAAATCCTCGGCAGCCTTGACAGGATGACCATTTACTCCACTCCGAGACTTCGCAATCCACCTTTGTTGCATCTTTCACGGAAGAAGCTTCCTTTACTTGATTGTCGAGTTCAATTCCATTGAACTGGGGACTCGCATTTTCCCCAACAGCATCAGTGGTATCGGCTGTTAATTCAAGATTCATTAAAAACGAGATCGACTAGGATCGACGAGGACAATAGATTAAAAGGATGCGAAGGCTCAATCGTTCATAAAACTTTCTCCCTATTCACGTTGTGAAGTTTCAAACTATTCGGTAAATCTAGTTGGGAGGAAAGTTTTATAAACAAAACCTTTTCGACGCCACTTTCACATCACCTTAAATAACGAAAAGAATTTCAGGAACAGTCCTTGGTTACCATGAATTATCGGATAACTAAAAGAAGTTAGTACATGAATCTACAAAAATACCACCATGTCTCGCTCGCTTGGTCTTCGTACTTCTCTGCTCTTGAACCGGAATATGGTAGCTAAGTACGCTGCTCACCGAGACTTTGAAATTTTTCATTATCGCCGACATGTTAGCCTTAAGCTCTCCTGAGATTAAGCGTTTAATGTAGGCATGCACAGAGGAAGATTAATGGATTTGTTAGTATTTCGTATAATAAAAGGTATGGATGTACCTGAAAGATGTTTAACAATTCCCGATGTTATATATAATTATCGATAAACTTAGGGATCTTCGTTCTATGACTCACTTTGGTAGCTCTTGCAAACGCGATTGCAGTCCTCCGTAGTAGGGAAATTGTTTTTGTTCCCGTCGCATCCCGAATAGCTGAATCTCCGACATTGTCCTGTATGCTTGTCGAAATAAGCCCGAAGGAAGTTGCCGTTGCATCTTCCCCTCGCCTGTGGCTCGCTGCAAATTTCTGCGGACAAGCATTAACCCTTTGAACGCGGAGCCATTTCGACATACGGTCGAAATTCCTCTGACCGTGCAGGGGATATTGGACCAAACGTCGGCCGCCTTTAGACGCTCTTATTAGAAAAATTTCTCGTGTTTTTTAATACCAAACGAAGTGTTCGATATTAGTCAACTCACGTATCAACTCAAAGTATCAACTCACTTTCCGCGTCTTCTTTGGTGAAGTCGCAGGTCGGTATCTCCGCAATGCAAACTGCCTGTTGGATTTTACATTCGGCGTGGTCCTCGTCTTCGGAGTCGAAATTCGTATTAACGAGCCTCGACCTGACCTTAACTCCTGGACCACAACTCGCCGAACACGGGGACCACATGGACCACTCTGTATAGCGACCTTTTGTGCACCTCTGCAAATTAAAAAAAAAAAAACATATATCCCAATCGTCCTGTAAGCCTCGATTTGCATCCCAAAGCAAGTAAACACAATCTCATTCGACAATTGGACATTATATCGTATACATGGATATTAATAATTAATTAACATGCGCTGACAAATGTCTATGAACTCATTAGATGAGAAGCCCTCGGAAGAAGGTGACGCATGACTTACGTATGAATGCCATGGATGGATTTAGCGAGAAATGGTGCAGGTGCAGCTGTCGAATAATCGAGTCACGCAATTAATAATGGGTCGAAGTGATGAGATTCGTTACGTGTACATATATGTATATATATGGGGTAATGCACGTCTCCACGTGACATGACACCTATATGTGTGAAGCAAATTAGCGACTTCCGAATTAGGACCAACGGGTAGCCATAAGCAGGGTTGACAAAAGTCCTGACTTTTGTTCAAACAAATAAGAAAAAAGTTACAATTTTAATCGTAATTTCAATTAAACGAGGGAAACACAACCCTGGCCAGAAGGCAAGAGGGTGCCGTACCTGCAACCATTCCTCGGTTACCTCCATCTCGTCCTGGTACATGTCCTCCATCGCGTAGTCACTGTCCTCCTCTTCGTCGTTCTCGTCACCGTTCTCGTCCACCAGCTCGGAGGTGGATTCGAGGTTATCCTGTCGTCCTCGTGACCGGTCGTCGCTTACCTTCTCGCCGGATTCCCCAGGACAGGGATTATTGTCGCAGTCGTCGGTCTGCTGAAGAGAGGGTCCATGGGGCTCGGCCATGCAGTGCTTCCGGAAGTTCTTGTGCCGGAAGATCCTGGACCGAGTCCTACTCCCGGGGCCGCAGGAAGAGGAACAAGAACTCCAGGCACTCCACTCCTCCAGGAGGCAGGCGTCGGTGTTCAGCATCCCCGTGGTCCTGGGACCCTTCGTGTCGCTGGAAAAGCAAGCGGAATTAATTCCTTCTCCCCAGGACTGACCAGAAGATGAAAAGAATTCATGTATGGGCTTAGGGGGTCGAAAGCCGCGATTGTTACCATTGTTGATCTTCACTGAAACATGTCACCCGGTCCGTCAATGTCGTGTTGCACTCGTTTGTCAAGGCTGCTGCTTCGTCTCGGTACCGCCTTTGCCGAAGTTTGTTCCCTTTTCCACAAGTCACAGAACAAGGACCCCAAGGACCCCAGGACGACACTCTGCACGCTTCTGTATAAACAATAGATAAATTAAATCCGAACGGCATTACGTGAAATTCAGTACGAAAATGCAACAAAGTTTATCAGAGAATCTTTCGAATGATCGATCCTAGTCGTGCTTCAGAAATGGAATTCATATTTCATGCATGAATATATACAACTTTCATAATATTTAATAATTCATCCTGACGTCTTAACTAGACTCTGTTTACGAAGAGACATTAAAAAATATTGCTCATCTACAGAATATTAAAAAGAAATGAATGAATATGAATTGATGTCAACACTACATACTACTGGCAGGAAAATAAAAAAGCGATTAATTCTGGATATGGAATCATGCATACCATTGTTACCTCAATTTGCATAAAATGCTCCGTAAAATATTTCTTTCCTCGTGAAAGCTTGAAACTATTCTTTAAGATATTACATTAAAGATAAACTAGATAGATAGGCACGAAGTACTTTTTTTAAAACCACTTCCCAAGATTAAATTCTGCAATGAGAGATTAATTCAAATATATGATTGATACATCGATACATCGCGTGTACTTAATTTTGTTTCATATTTAATTAATTTTGGTTCGTCATTGTGTCTTGTATCTCTTCTCTATCTGGGAGAGAAGAGGACTTTTTTTTTGCGACAAGAAGCCGTGTACTTGCAGGGGAGGAAATAAGGAGGGAAGAAAATAAAATGTGATACTTGCTACGCCTGCGTCGTTTCTCGCCATTTGCAGGACGTGGGGAACCACCTGTGTCGATGATTTCCGTCGGGACGTCGTCGCAAGTCTTTTCATACAATCTTTGTCGATTCAGGTACAGCTTTGCCAGAGGTTTCATGTCTTGTCCCGTAGGGTCGAAGAAAGGTGCCCTTTCGTCGTTCGGAAAGGTGGAGGTGATCCTTCTAATCGGCTCCTTAGGGTCCGAGGGAGAGTCCGGTGACTACGAGCAATCACCATTACATCAAGTACATTAGATAAATAAAAATTTTCCAATAAAATACATTATATAAAATATACAATGATCACGGAAGATTTTCAATTACCGAGAGACTCACTACTTGACATCTCAGAATGTATTAAATTGAATAATTAAATTATTAAATTAAATAGAAAAAAAATTGAATAATTTCGTCCTCGAATAAATTCTAGGTGTAAGTGACTAAATGTTATCGAAAGATAAATGATATAATTACGTGGGCTTACTTACCATGTAGGTAATCCCGTCGTCAGTCCCCGCATCATATGGATACAAATTAAGCTCTTTGTGCTCAATCCAGGAGCAATTTTCAAGGCACAATTCCAGACCCGAGACACCCACGATCCAATCCGGGGAAGGATCTAAACAATAGTACTTTTCGAGACACTCTGATATACATTGTACAACGGATACTTTTATTTATACAAGAGACATGAAGATAAAGAATTACTTTGCCGTGAAATTCATACGAGCTCGTGAATGTACAAAACCAGGTTAAATCAATAAATCTTACCTAACATGGAAACCAGAGACATAAGATGATGTCTACGATCGACCCGAAACACAGCAAAAGTCCTTCCGGTTACATTAGGATAACTTATACCTCGTGCTTTGATAATCGTTCTGATATGTTCGCTCTGTAATAGAAATCCCTTCGTACTACAGAATTCCAAGTCCAGGTATATTTTAATAAATAAACAATATACCTGATTCTTCAGCTCCGATTCCAGCCTGCGAGTCAAGCCATATTCAGCGACTTGTTGCAATCCTTCACTAGCCATTCCATTATATTCCCAGAATCGATAATCGACGGTGTGAGATGCTCCGATCACGTCCGAGAATTTAATCAGCCATCCTTTGCTTGGAAAGTCCTGCAACAGGTGAAGCATTTAATTAGAAATGCAATTTTTTATATTTTTAAACCCATGCATTACATTTTTTTTAATTTCTAAACGAGAGGTTTTTTTTTCAATGAAGCCCTGTTTTATGATTATCTTCGATATTTTTAATAACCTTGGGGTGGGTATTTCTTGACCAGAGCCCTTCGAAGGTGACTTCGTACTTGGCTTCGTCGCAGGCACAGCATTCAGGAAGTACCGGGCCTTGGTCGTCTTCTTCGACTTTAGAGTCTTGACAAAGAGTCAAAACTAAACCACCCTCGTCCATGTACCAGATATCAGCTGTTTCCATCACAGTGGCTCTGCGTAATCAGACAGAGTTTGCATATTTATCGCCTCGGTCATAAGGTCAGAAACACAAAATGCACTTTAAATGGACATGAAGGTCCATGTCCATTTAAAGTGCTTTAAGTTCAATTAAAAGTAGAGGCATGTATATCATACTGTATACCGTATATTAATGAAATGTCATGCTCGTAACGAATTTAAAATATAAAGACACAGATGTTTACCTAAAAATGATGCATCCACTATTTTCTGGAGGACTTGTCCAGATGACGGAAACGTCTTCCTTGGGAACCTTCGTCGTCTCCACGACTGCTTTTGGACACCTTGGGGAATAATCCGCCAACATAGTGCCATTTATAATATCGAAGGAACCCCCGTCCAAGGTGTCATTTGTATTGTCGGTGGAAATTAAGAACCTCGTGAACTTCCCCTTGATGCCATCCTCGACCGTTCCCTCCAAGGTTACTGAATGGAAGAACAAATGAAAGAAATAAATAAAATAGATCCAGAATCGTACATAACAATTAGGCTTCCTATTGGCAATAAACGTCCAAATTACTCATCTACCCAATCTGACGATTCGTTGGAAAATAATTTTACTTTTGAGGCCTTGCCTAGCTTTTCCGTCATTTTCCCCAATGTGCGCAGAGGAGAGACCGACGCGTTCAAGGGCTGCGTTTCCAGAAGACCTTCGCAGCGGACACGCATTTAATTTTCCCAATTGTTTCAGGAGTGACTGCCTCGTCCGCGGTTCCCGGTAATTTGGTTCCCAGGCAATTAGCATGAATTTAATCGCAAGTAGTGCGCCCGGTATGGACTACGCAGAGGATAGAAGCATCAATTCGTACTTTATTTCCACGTGGAGACAGAGCCGCCATCTTGGAAATCTCCATGACGACGAGCGACGCCAAAATCAAGTTCCACGGCTGATGAGACATTTTTTCAAAAACTAAAAAAATGTTCCAAAGGCATAAAACAATACTCGAGCATTCCCACGAGATATTTTACGGAAATTTAGCGGTAAAGTCGAAGATCCAGCCCTGCCGATCTCTTTTTCCCCGTTTCCTAAAATCCCGACAAAAAGATCCGACGGGGTGAATGGCCCTCTAATTAAAGCGTCGGGGAAAATGTATAATTAATAAAGGAAGAAAACCGTTCGTCAGGAATTTCTTTCTTTTTTTCTTTTCGACGGTCTGACCAGCCGAATATCGATCGGAGTTCTCGATAGCGGTTCAAGCCCTCCGAATTAATTTGCGCCTTTCTCCTTACGGGGAAACTTTGCTGCTAATTAAAACGCCTCGGTGTACTTGACGGCGGATTAATGAAGTATTAAAGCAGGGGAAGGAAAAAAAAATCATATTTCTCCGGCAGTCCGACAGTTTTAATGAACTTTCCTGGTATACAAAAGTTCGTCTGGTTTCAAGCTGGCTCCGAGTTTCCCCGATTGAGGGAATTAAGAAATCACGCCCTCTCTGTACTTTTGTAATTAGCTAAGAAAGACTTCCCCAATGCAAACGTCTTCGAGGTGGATTTGGGATTTCTGCCAGGAGGAAGGATTGAAATTTATTCCGCGATAGTACGAAGTCCGGTGTCTGACTAAAATGTGCCAGTTCTACTTGGAATTCCCGCCACGAGAAAGGCGCGATGAAAATCTCGAAAAACCATCCTGATCATCGAACTTTGTTGTAAACAATAATTCCATGCCGCATAATTTGGAGCAAATAATTTCCTTACATCTAGGTACATTTTCTTATCTTCCTGATCCATTCGAGTACTTACCGAGGTACTTCGTCCTGGGAATATACGAGCGAAGATGCTCGGAATCGTTGAAGTTCCTCACGAAGATGTGGAATTTGTTTTCAAGGGGAGAACGGGGTATTGTTGTGTTGGCTATTCTGCGGTCGCATTTAATGGCATAGCCTATTGTTGCAGCGGCGAGCAGAATTATCGTGGAGCGCCAATCGTTCGGCATTATCTGCAGTCACATACAAATTTTCTCACATTTTCATCGGTTAAAAAATTGAAATGATCTCTTGGACAGAGATTAAATTACACCGTATAACAAAAACATGGGTAGGTACTTAGAAAACCCTGTTTTAAAGGCGTCGATCAAGTTCCTCGACGTGTTTCACTTCACCTTATGATAATGCAATAAATCTCTTAATTCGGGGTTAAAAATAAATGCAAGGGTGTAAGTGCGCGCTCGCGAGTGTTCCCGACGTTATCAGGCTTCATCGATTTCACTGACCATGAGGATATACCTTAGGACAATGAACAAGAGCGAGTGTTATTTGTTTCTTTAGGCAAAACTTAATCCAACACCATATCATTGCACTCCCATACAACCATGAAATTAGTTAAGAAATAATAAATTTATAAAAGTTTCAGTCCAGGCAAATGTATAGAAATGATGAATCAAGCAGTTACCGTAAGAAGGTTAACATTCGCTAATCGTACATTGGGTTACTTATCAATTTTTTTTTCGGCGTTGAAATAAATCAGGTTTTAATAAAAAACAGCCGATCAATTTCAGCGTCTCGCCTTTTACCCACGGAAATGGAGTAAACGTGAAGTGAGTTTCCCGATTCGAGCCACCTTTAGCATTCGAGCCGCGGAGCGCCTCCACCACGAGAAGCGCTTAAACGGATTGGATAGCTCGGCGATAAAAAACCTCGGTCAAGGTAGCCCCGGGTTATGCAACAGATATCTCATTGAACCAGCCATCGATCATACGAATCCGAGACGATTTCCTTGCGTAATCCCGTTTTCGTGCATGCCTCATCGCTTCCGGACGCCGACGCGACCGGAAGTCGTTCCTCCAGGATTTACGCCCCTGGGCGGACCTCGCCCTTTCCTTTATCCTTCATGAGGAATCCATTCGCGCTTTTTTACTTCCCAGGGGATAAATCGAACGACCCCGATGAGTGCCCGATAAAAGCACCCTTACCTTCCGAAGTGATCGTTATCCTCCATTACGAGGAAGCGCACCGAGGCGTCATCTTTAAAATCTAATTATCGCTTCCCGGTGAAGGGTTCGAAGGATTCACATATTTCATCTTAAACTGCCTAAAATATACATACTGTCGATGACAATTTCTATACGATTTTAAATTAATAACATTGAGGGATGTTGACGGGAATTTTTAGCATTTTCATTGTTTAGACTGGAGAGAGT
Source organism: Orussus abietinus (assembly GCF_000612105.2). NCBI lineage: Eukaryota > Metazoa > Arthropoda > Insecta > Hymenoptera > Orussidae > Orussus > Orussus abietinus. Next base: position 213,433 of record NW_019394232.1, on the reverse strand, counting down.
GATGGCACGTGGCGGAGCACAATCTCAGACTGGCAATAAGTATGACGGCAATGTGGAGTCATCAAGGTTTTTCTTCAGCATCTGGACCACACGTGTGATCGAGCAAAGTGTATCGAATCTGTTACGCGGAAACTTTTTAAGGGACATTCATTCCAGGACCGAAAGACTCCCAGAGCCGCTTTCAATCTTCCCGGTGATCTTTGTCTCGAGCGAGTTACGTTTCTTATAATTTAAATAAATCGCAGCTTTCCCTAATTGAATTTAGGATATCTATAACGTAACTCCAGGTGTAATCCCTTGTCTCGTTACAGTTATAAGTTAAATCAACTTTTCAGTGATATAACTTATAATCCATCAATTTCCGGGCGTAATCCCTCCTCGGGTCGTTCTTCGTTCCCTTAGGATCTAACGGGCGGTGGGTAAAAACGCGTCGGCCCCTTTTTCCGCATACTCACGTGTTTGAATGTTTGCACGGTGCAGCGAAAAAGAGAAGAAAATAAAGTAAGTGCGCAGGCTGTCGATACGCCGTAGCAGAGAAACAAACACTCGATCACGTGTACTCGCGGGAGCGGAGAAGCGAAGCACGTGTTGCCCGCTCGCGGTCCCACGGCCGACTGCCGCGCGCCACTCACTGCAGCCCGAAGTACCCCGAGGCGGCAGCTGCGCGCGCATCCGCCGCGCAGGGTTAAAGCTTTTACCCCTAGTCCCTAACCAACTTTTCCATTGATTACCATCCCTTGGGAAACTTTACCATTGATTCACTAATACAATGAGGGGAAACCGCAGCCGTAATTGATATTGCCGATTCACGCTCGCGTTACTATTTCCTGAATTATGAAGCTCTTGGGCCTGTAGGCCGAAACAATAAAAATGCATGCCTGCCAGGCTGTCTACACCTTTATTGTAACATTTTGTACTAAATAAAAAGACGTACGAATATTTATAAAAATATCTATAAGTATAAAATAGATCCACATAGTGTCCACTTGGCCATTACGATTACGCATTCCTGTAATCCGTGGAATCGGTCAGTGATACACTTGCGGTCGTTATACAAATCATTAAAAAAACAAGGACTCGGAAGCGGTACACGCGTTCCAAAAGTGACTTTCGCGTAGAAGAGACGGAATTAACGAGGGAAATCTCTCTTCGGTTGAATTTTCTGGGACGATTTACACGAGCTAAGAGCTGGACGACGACTTGGAAATTCCTTACGTGAAGCTGAATCCTCTACTCCTAGAACACAAAACGGAAGAGTCAACATTGATTAATCGAGACTGGAGTAGGTCTGTTTGAAGGGCTAGGAAGTTCAGACTAGCACCAACATCACAATTTTTTGTGAACAATGAAATTTCACGAGTTCTTCCTTAGGGCCTCCGTGTTAAAGTTTCCGACAATTCGGTGGATCCAGTTTAGAGAAAAGTTTTATCAATATTTTCACGCTCTGATATATAGAATGACCCATTCGTATCACCTTAAGGAGCTGGATTTTGATGAAGAACCATTCGAGGCCCAGCAAAGAATTTCCTTGCAAAACTGTACACCGTAATCGAAAAGTCGGTTAAGTGTGCGACCCTCGAGGAAGGAGAAAAAGTAAGCAAGCAAATCCCTAAGTCCGTTCCTGGCCTATCGAAGATGTGCTCCTCACGAAAGCCGTAGACCACATCGGAGGTGCATTTCCTTCCGTCTTCCCTCGAGCACGACAACGCACACCAGGAGACTCCCGATGCTTCTTCGGCCAATCCTCCAAGAAATAATCCTTACCGGCCTTCGAAAGGGTATCGGGAAATGGATTTGCGCCTCGCGCGAGCTCCTCGTTAAAGAGCGCTCGCGAATGCCGCACAAATTCCCTGGTCCTTTCCAAAACGGCCTTCTCCATCAACAAATTACGTAAAGGTTCACTGGTCCCAAGCGGCTTATCGGTCCTATCAGGAAACGAGCACCCACTATCATCCAGGTAATCCTGCCAAAGACGAGATCGTCGAGCATCTTCGAGCCATGGTCGGCATTTTCGGTCCCCAAAAGTCGATCGTGGATTGCCCACCGAAAGCGAGAACGGGTTTAAATCTTCAAGATTAGATGGAGACCTTGACGATCTGCAGCTCTTCTTGCTCGGGGAGGATCGAATGAGGGATTTTGGACGCAACAGGCGCCGAAGAGCCGATGGACCTGGGAATTCTAGGGAACCTTGACGGGCACCGTTCGGGGATTTATGGTACCAACGAGTTTCCCTGGAGTCCATGGAAGCAACGATTAATTGCGGGATGGATCGCTTCCTATTAACGTACCGGTGATCTTTGCTCCTTTCTTGAAGAGTTAGCTCCAATTGGGCGATCCGGTTCTCCAGACGAGTGCGTTGGGCTTGGGCTCGGTCTTGCTGCTCCTCCATTTGTTTCACCACTTTCTCCAGTCGCATCACTTGTATTTGTTTGCTTTCCAGGGTTGAGTACAGGTCCTGCAGCTCCTCTGCTTTCACAGCTATTTGCTTGTTCACCTAGTGGATGGTGAAATCGAAGATGAATGAGGATCCGAGGGTGCTGTAACTCTAACCCTTTGACTAGGGAACTCTTTCGACATATGCCCGAAATTCATCGTGCAGGCAATCGTTGGACGCCTTTGGCAGTCAAATGGTTAATTGGAAAGGGGTAATTGCAAGCGAACCTGTTCCATGTCACGATTGCTCCCATTTGCAGCTGCTCGATGACTTTCCGTGTCACCGTCCATGCGATGATCCTTTCCTTTCAGGAGACCTATCAACTCATCTCGCACCTTAACGACCTTGCTCTGCTCTCGCATCACCCGGTCTCTCTGTTCCAGTTCAAGTTGCTTTTGGGTCAAAGTTGTCTCCAACTCCTCATTGCGGCGGGCCAGCTCGGTCAGATTGCTTCGGAGGTCCAAGATCTGCTGCTGCAAGTCGCTGGAATCTGCAGCCCACGTTTTCCCGCCTACTTCCGACAGAATTCTCGACCGATTCTGCAAGTTGGCCAGCTTTTGCTCCAGATGATCGCATCGCTGTTGCCTGAAATGGAACAGTCTTGAATTTTAACAATGAATTTTTTTTTCCTCCGATCTATTTGACCGAATTTTTTTTTTTCCCTAAAAAATGATTTCTGAACAGAAGATGACTTACGATTGGGCATACTTCTTCTGCAAACTCTTCACGGTGACGATCAACGATTTGTTTTCGTCGACTTTAGCGACGAGGTCTGCAATGAGTTTGCCCTGTGCAGCTTCATTGTTGTCCCGATTCTGCGATTTTAAGGACACGAATGAGTCGGGGTCGAGTGGTGGAATGGCTAAGGACTCGCTAAATGAAGGGTGTCAAACGAACGAGGGTCCTTAGGGTCTACTCGAGGAAGTATGCGACGAAGACATGTCTCTAAACTAGGGTAAACTAACGGCCGCTTGATGCATCGCTGCGATGATCTCGTCCCTTTCCTGTTTAATCTGCATCAGACTCTCCTCTCTTTCTTGGATCATCAGGCGTGCCTCCTGCAGCTCGTTGAACATACGGATTTCGTTCTCCGAGTGGTTCCCATCTTGGAAGACAAAACTCGTGAAAATCATTGATTTAATATCTCAAGCGACGGATTTTTTAAGACGTCTCAATTAGTGAATAAATCATTTAATACCTGTCACCGAGTAATTCTTGGATTTCTCTGCCAGTTCGCACAATTGTTGGCTCTTTTCCTCTAATTTCGCATGTCGTTCCTGAAGGTCAGCCAGTGATGCCTCGACTTGCTGCCTATCCGATTTAATTCGATATATCATTGTGTCATTACTTGAAGAGTATTACATTTCCTGCCCACCTCTTGTCTTTCTCCTCTTTGAGTTTGTTGCTGACCTCCTCCACCTTTTGCGTCATCTCCTGGATGGTGCTCTTCGACTCGGTCTCCTTGTTGCCGATTTTCTTCTTCAGCTCGCCCAGGCTAATATACAGAAAATAATATATTAAACAGGTTTGATATATTTCCGTCGAATTTATACGTACAGGATGAAGGTGATACGAAAAGGTAATTCCATATATACCAGAAAGTGAAATTTTTGTAAAGGAAAAAATTAACGTTCAAAAGTGTTATAAATAAAAAAAAATAGCCAACCGCGATTCCAACGTGTCGCAATGCTTGTCCAGCTCTTCCTTCTCCTTCAGAGCTTTCTGCAGCTCCTTCGCTCTTTGCTCCAAAGCCAATTCCTTCTGCTTGACCTGCGTCTCCATGATCTTCAAGGTCCCCTGCAATTGCTGGACCTTCCCAGCATCATTGCTGACTTGAGTCTCCAGCTCCCGAGCCTTGGTCTTCGTTTTCTGCAGCTGCGCCTCCAGGGAGTTCTTACGTTCCTTCATCAGAGTTGCCTTCTCCCTTTCCTCGTGTAAACCCTCCAATGCTTCCTCCAGCTTCTCCTTCAGCTCGCAGATGAGATTCCCGTCCGAGTTCCCCAGTTCCTTGATGCGTTTTCGATTATTCTCGCACTCTTCCCACAGGGTCGTGGACATGTGCACGAGGTCCTCGATCAGCATCGTCTGGTTATTCGAGGTCTCTTCTAGCCGCGTTTGCAGGGTCTCACCTTCCACTTCGTACTCTTCCAGGTTTTTCCTGATCTCCGGACTCAGCTGATCCTGGTTTTCGCGACCAACGTTGGTCGCCCATTCCACGATCTCTCTTCGCTTTTCCAGAGCTTCTCGACACAACTCGACGCTTCCTTTCGGCACCTCTTCGAGTTTCCTCTTCAGCTCGGAGATGAACTCTTCGGTCAGGGTTGAATTTTGCTCCATCAGACGCTCGTTGAACCCTTCACGAGGACCGGGCTCTAACAAAATGTGTCTTTGTTGGCCAACAGGCGTCAATTTAATCTCCTCGACTTTCCCTGGATCCTTTGCTCCGCTGGCTATCACCTTTTCCCGAAGCTGCGCCATGTCGGTGTACAGTTCTAAAGCGTTTTTCTGTAACAACAAAAGTACCCTTGCTCTGCCTTCAATGACATAACGTGTACACATTTTTTTTTTCATAACAATTTGCGTAGCAAACCGAGGATGAATAATTATCTAGGATCTTCTCGTACGTGTTTCTCCGAGAGTTCTTTCTTCAGCATTGTGTATCGCTTCTTCTTCATTGCGTATTGATTCTCAAGCAGTCGTTTCTGACCGGTCGCATTGTTCGCGGATATGGAAGATGATCTTGATTTAGGAACAGAGGATTGACCATTTGGAGGAGCTGCATTTCTTGTCGGCAATCGACGAATCCCCGTCGTTTGTTGTCCACCTGGTGTATTTTCTGGAGTTACCTAGAACGTAAATGAAACGTTGTTTTTTTATTTTTTATTCAAAGCGATATGAAAGGGTCATTCCATATACCCAGAACGTCAGTGATTATTGAAATGAAATTTTATTTCTGACAAAAAAAATATATGATCTTGGTTCTGGCCCAGAATAAATAATATTAATTTTTATATATAGAATTATCCTTTCATATCACCTTGAGTTATTGAGACCTACCTGAGGTGCAACAGGTACAGGGGAATGATTTACAGTAGTCGGAATCCGACTTTTCTGCATGTTTGCCGACGATTGCGACTCTTTTAGACTTTTAACCAGACCACGTGCTCGCGGTAAACCTCCAACGCCTATAAAAAAAATAAAACTTCCTCATTCACACAATTAAAAGTAATTTACTATCTTATAATGTGTCAGCGATAAGAATAATATTCTACGGTAAATCGTCTTGCGATACTTCAAGTGTCTGGAAAATAATAAATAATATTCGTTAAATATATAGATAATGTAAGACATATTTTGTGCTACCAGGGAAATGGCATGAAAATTCTGAAACCGGGAAAAATGAAAAGGCTGACTTACTGCACTTGCTAAGCGATTCGACACGCTGAAACTTGGCCTTCTCGGTTGACAAATTCGCGACATTTATCATTTTGACATATTTTACAGAATTTTAGGGCCAATTGTCACGCGGCTCGGAAGAATTTGACGTTACTATGATTTTCTACGAGTCAGCCATAAAAAGCAGCTCATCACTCCGGGCAACGATAAGCACACACGTTCGTTTTAAAAAAAAAATATAACTCGAGTGAAGTCTGAAGAGTATTATAAATTATATCTCCCAAACAATTGTTTCTACCCCTAAAATCGACCAATCGATGTTTACTTAATTCTACGAGTAGCCTAGATGCAATTTTAGGCGCATAAACTTAAAATAATTTTAGAAGTTTCGCAATTTTTATGTACAATACTGTAGTAATACTAAACATCTTTACGTTACATTAGAAACTGTTTACGAATACTTTATTTACGATTATAATACGCTTAAGCTATGTACAATTTGCAACGAAGTAGTCTTGATTGTCGTCATTCGCTGTCTTCGCTACTTCCAGAATAGGACCCGAGTAATAACAAGCCATTATGTTCACTTGGTGTATTATCTGCTGGCAATGAAGTCTGTTTTTTTGTTGTATCGTTTGGATCGCTACTCGATGTTGGTCTTGCTGTGCTATCTTGTATCTTTGAGTGATCCGTATCATTATTTACTTTGGTTGATGGTTTCGGTGCACTTCCGTTGCAGTTGAGTTTCACACCTAAATTGGTCTTTCGTTTGATAAGCCCAGTTAAATTTGGTTTATTTAACATAAGTCTATTTGCACTGTTCCAGGAAGATGTTCCTGCAGAGGATTTAGAAGGCTCATTTACAGGTTGATCTGGTGCTTTAACTTGCTCTTCTCTCTGAAAATATATTTTTAATTTCATAATGTAAATGAAAATAATAATACATAAGAATAGCAATGCGATAAAAATAATAAATAAATCAAATTTCATAAAACAATGAAAAAATTATGGTTAACTTACGCTGCTTTCACTTTTCCCAAAATTACTTTTTGCAGGTACATCACTATCGTTTACTTTTGATTTCGACTCCTTCTTCCTTATTTTTTTGGGTGGTGCATCATCTTTATCTTCATTTTCCGTTAACTCAATGACTTCTTCTTCAGCTACAGCACCAGTCAATGGCTTTTTGCCGAACACAGACTTAATGTACTCTTCGTCTAACTCTTCTTGTTCCTTTTCTGTTCTCTGTTTAGCTGTTTGTGTATCAAATTGCTGCAACATCTGATCGTAGTCGATTGTCTGTTGCCGTCGATTTAAATCCTTTAATTCTTCGAGTGACTCTAGTAACTCCAATTCCTGTTTCGACTGCTGAGTTCTCTTTTCCAAGAGTTTCATAGGATTGGTTGCCTCTTCTTCTTTCTCTTCATCTTCCTCCCGCTGTGCTTGCTCCTCCGCTAGTTTTAAGGCCATAAAATTCCTAGTCGCTCCTGCTTCAATCTCATAATCCGTATTCTTTGGGTCGGTTTTAAAGGAAATTTCTTGTAGACACCTTGTACATTTTATATAAAATCGATATATTCGAATTCCTAAGTAATCATCTCCTTCAACATCTTCCTTCCTAGCATTGAACTTCTTCCCTTTATAAATATATTCCCCACAAGTCTTACATCGCATATTAAATGGAGCCATCAATCGTACCGTATATTGACGGTTACGGGCCAATTTCATGCGAGGGATCTTTGATGGATCGAAATCCGGGGGATAGTATTTCTAAAAAAACATAAAAATTACATTAATTTATGCTTAAACTGCCATAAGCATTAAGTAAACAAATTATTCAAAAGTATACATACATTTAACACTTTACGTTCAGACATCTTGGTCTTCTCCTTTAACTAGTCTGCGTATTCAAATATTTACAGATAAATAAATTTTACGCCACGCCTTACTTCGTGTGTCCGAAAACAATTCAACCAATGTACTGAAACGCAGAATTTAACCTAAAAACTCCTTTAATTTCGACAAAGAAAATGCAGGTAATAGAATGGACTCTGAGTTGTCGTGAAACATATTTAACGATGAAAATATTCACCAGATGGCGGAACAGAAGAGTTTCTTAATTCTACAGTATTCGTAAGCGTTGGCAAGCCACCACCGTCAACAACCGCGAGGTACAGATTATTTAAGCCGGCAAAATGTGGAAAGCACTAAGAATCGGCGAGAAGCTGCTATTAAAATGCAAAAATGCTCCGAGGTACCGAACGTTCTTGTCGGAAGCGTATCAATGTCAGGAAATATGGAACAAGAGGTTCGAATTGCCTACACTGCAAAACGTACACGTAGGTAATATGTTTATCGAAGTAGATCGAAAATTGTCAGTACACGGTCAAATCAGTGCCGTAGACGTCGACATATTTACACACTCCATCGCCGATAAGGATAAAGTTGACGAACTTGTACATCTTGTTCACTCTTTGAGGTTAACTCCAGAAACATCAAACACGTTGGAATCTACGTCTCATGCATTGATTCGCTTCCTCCTAGAAGTTGGGGAAATCGAGTTATTGTTACAAATTCTGGACGACAGATTAAATTACGGTATCTTCCCAGACTATTTCTGTTACAATATTATGATGGATCGTTTCATAAAAGAGAAGGATTTTGCCTCTGCTGCAAAAGTGGCGGCGCTGGTGATGCTGCAGGAGGATAGTGGAAATCCTATAACGAATTCATTTGCTATTTATTCATGTCATATGCATTTGAACGACCCAGATAAATGGAAAAGGGTAGAAGAAGAAAAGGATGACTCGACTGAAGAGATTAAGGTGCGAGTTAAATACCTTAGGAATCCTTATTTCGATGACCATTTTGATTTGCGAGAGCCTAGTGATCTCGTGGGAAAAACACTGGCATTTTTTGGGAAGAAACTTGGCGGTGCTTTGGGCAGATCGTGCCAATTGAGAGGATTGATACTGTATAAAAAATATGCAGAAATAAATACTCTGATCAAGAAATGGATAGAAGGTGGTACAAAGCAAGTTGTTTTTAAAGAGGCGCTTCAACTTGCCAAAAATCATTTGTCTGGATTACCGGAAGATCAAGTAACGGACGAAGTTAAGGAGCTGCAAAATGCTTTCAATACACTGGAGGGTTGCGACTTGGTAGAGGCGAGTTTTCTGCAAGCAATTGAAGATCTAGTTAAAACGGCTGTAAATGAACAAGCAGATGCAGACATACTTCTTCAGTGTGAGGTTTGTAGGAAGTTTTGATTTATTTAGATTTTTCAACCTTTCATATCGCCTTAACTATTGATGTCGCTCAAGTTCAACTTTCTTCCAGAACTACGTTAAGTGGGAAGAAATTAGATCTCTCGTGCTGCAACAGCATTTGGCAGAGCTGACCCGTCAGAAAAGAATTGCCCAAATATCAGAAATAAAGAAGGACCTCAGCGACAGAGAGAGAATTTTGACCTTCTTCGAACGAGAAGAAGAAATCGAATTAGAAATTGAGGAACGAAATATGAAAAAAGAAACCGAGAAAGATCTCCCCTTAGTGAGAAGATCAGCCCTGCCAGAAGGTTACGTGTTACCAGAGAATGTACCATCGAGAAAGTAAGACAGTCTCCTTAGTGGAGCACGTCCAACTTTGAACTCCAGCCTTAACACCGATGTATAGAAATTGTAAGGTAATTGATACTACTAATAAATAAATCCTTATAAATTTGGTGACTTTCTTTCTCAACCGACCTAATTGCTGACATATTCGATGGATATTTATCACCGATTGAATGAACAGCAAAAACAAAAGTAAACAGATAAAGTATTTGAGCACACACTTTTCCACTTTAATTAATTTTACAATGAAACACGAGATGCTATAAGAAAAACCGTAATAAGGTCTTCCTTCTTTTACATCTCATTTTTATTCGATTTTGTACACGTCACCTTTAAATCAGGTATTCGACATATATTACAAGCTATTACCTTTAATGTAAGAAATATTCTTTACAAAGCGCACCGTACAAGACATTATTAAACACTACTCTAACAAGTGTGTATTCAATACAATTATTAGGCTTTTTAAGAAATTCTTTGAGCATGGTCTACGGATGCATCAAACGATCTCCACCCTTTTCGAACTTGGTGCCTCCGGAAAGTGTTTTGCATTTGAATTCCACCCAGGATGTTACAAATTGACTAGTACATCTAAATAAATTACCTTCTATCTCGGAAAACAATGCCAACATTTGTAGACAGAAAATGTTTGCTTGCATGCATCACTGCTGAATGTCATACAAAAATGTTGGCTGAAAATATTCCTTTCTGAGCTATAATGGTTCACAGCATATAATCATTACGAAGCCCAATTATTAAGCATCAAGCTTCTTAAATTGTTCGAAATCCTCTCAGTGATGCTCACTGAAATAAAAAATCTCCCACAGCCAACAATACTTATAATTCAGTTTCCTTTGTTGATAATTAAAGGTAACGTCCTACGTATCATTTCCCTGTTATCAGTTTTTTCTTTCGGGTTCTCTGCACTTGTTCCAAAGTTAAGCTGAACATTAGTTAGAAATGAAAAAGTTTTCAACTGACCTCTATTACCGATAATATTAAATTATTATTTGTCATTCGGTCACGAGATTTTTCCCTGAAGTTGCACTGTTAAAGCTGCTGTCTCTTGTTTCATTTGTTTCAAGTCAGCAGTTATCCTTTCTAAATTAGAACCAACATTTTTCGTTGACTCCGAGTCGATCTAAAATAGAAATCAGATACTATTCTAGACAGTTAAAAATGACCTACCGTCAACAATAGTAAACAGTTAATAAAATTCACCATAACGAATAACTTTGGAAAGGTACAACTGATATATAGTAATGGGTAATTAAATAAAAATATATTCAAATTATGTCAACTTACCTGCTCTTCCAAATCCCTTATTTCTCGAACAGTGGCTCCAGTTTGTTCTACCAATGTTATTAATTCATTACAATCAGAATGTAACGTCGCCAATAGTTTGTAAGCTTTCCTCGAAGCTTCGTTTGTTCTGGCGTCTCTAAAAATCAATTCGTCCACCATAGTGAATGATCTTTCCACCCTTCCTGTAATAGTATTAATCTCCTTCTGGATCTCCCTTGTATCGGCCAACACTTTATCGATTTCATCTCGTTGCTTCCTTACGTTGTTGATTATTTCAAGGATTCGCTGAGTGTAAGCGGACCTGTTTATCTCTTTCGGAAGTTTTTGCACCTCCGTCACCAGCTGGGAATATTGTTGATCTTTGGTGCGACACTCTTCTAGAAGTTCCTTCTCCTTTTCCCTGAATGCCCTTAATTTGTCCGTTTTCTTTAAACTCGCACTCTGTACACGAAATTATTGCATTTCGATTGTATAAATTACTGACAGATTCGACACTTTCATGTCACATTAAAAATAATAGAATAAAGTTATCTTACTTTCGATAAAGATACTTACTGTCTTTGTGGAATATTTTTCTCTTTCCTCTCGATATTTCTTTATCAAAGGATCTCTGTGTCTCTCCCATTGATTACTGAGGTCGACGAGCTTATTTACGTGCGCTTCTATCAAAGCATGCAACTTTTTGATATTCTCTGTATCATTGGGAAGTAAATCATAAGTTCTTGCTTTGATTTTTCTCCGCTCTTCTTTAACCTCAAATTCTTTGTCTTCGTTCTGTAAAGTAACCGTCAACTGGGATAATTTGGCAGTAAGTTTCTTTATCTCGTCCTGAAGACTTTCTACGTTTTTCCTGATATCTTCGGACTCAGTCTTTGCCTTCTCAATCTCTAATTCTTCTTTTTCCTCTCGGCTTATTGAAGTGACTTTTTCTGAGGGTGTCGAACTCAGTACCGACTCTTCTTGTTCGAGAGTGGTGTCCTAAAATGTAATTCTTATAAACAATGCATAAAAAAATTCATAAAAACTTATTATGGCATAAATGTAAGTTCACAAATTATGGAATGAATCCATTTCGGAAAGTAAAATATTTTTTCTACAGTTAATTACTGTTTACATTTACTTTCGTGCTTTAGTATCAACACAATTTGTGTAAATGTGTTTGTTAACATTGGTGCGTTATTTTCAGTTAATTATTAACATTTAACACAGATTGTAACCTTATCATGTTGTAACCTATCATTGGACAATAATCTGGACAAATTTCTATCGTTGCCAAGGATGCTTTCTGGTACGTGTAACTCATGCTGTTGATTGCTCAACCAATCGAGCCGTTCTATAATATTTGTCGGGGTTGAGTAAATGCTTCTTAAATTATGCGACAGTATAGAAGGCAAGAGGCAATATTGGTCCTGTATTTGGTCAGGCACTGGACGCTGGTAATGCGCATAGTAAGTTTGTTGCTCTGCAACAGAGCAGAACAATAACAGAAAATTATACTTTGACATTCTTAATTGTTCTAATCCCGGTTATGGATGTTTAAACATCATGAAGCACATATGCAGCATATGTTGCATTCCTATCTCACCTTCGCTTCTTTCCACGAGCGGAACTTGGAGATGTACAGTCTTGTAGGATACATTGGTTTTACCTCTACACCGGCTGCCTTTATTGTGACAATAATGCGGCAGCCAAGGTACCGAGAGGCTGTCGGACACCGCAAGTGCAATTGATTTATCGAGTAACGCGGGCTTACTAGTGGGTTCGCTTAGAGTTTTATTATCTTCTTTTGGTAATTTGTCGATTAGAAACATAAACACTCGTCGTAAATCGACTTCCGAGCTGTACAGAAAGGTCTGGTAACCGATGTCACCTCTGTATCCAAGATCCTAGAGGAAAGTAAAACTTTCTCTTACATTTAATTGACAGCATTGCATCGATCGAATAAAGGAAAGGGTATGATGGTTTTACAATTTAACAAGGACATCTTACCGAGCAAGCTTGAGCTAACGTAGCTCCTAAGCGAAAACGGGCTGCCATATTCGTAGGTAACATAATGGGCAATCCAAGACCTGGTCGAATTACATTCAGACATTTTGCGGTGGCCTCTATAACTAACTCTGTTGTGAAACCGCTTAGATTTGTTATACCACTGTCTAGATCACTGAAATATGATTACGCATAAACTCGATTATTATCTTATGATCTGTCAATCTATAATTAACAACCAATGCAGATCAGTAAAACATAAGTTATAATAGTACTTATTTAATGATAACAATGATTAAAGGTCTTCTTAATTTCATCATAAAATCGTTAAAAAGAAAGTAAATAATAAATGATTTTAAAAATTAATGTAACCGAAAAATGGAGTTTCTTGTTGCAATTAAAGTCAAACGGTTTTATTAGATAATTAATTTCCTAGTTCGTGCGTTATCAATACCCCGGTACCACCCACTCTATTGTTAAAAAAAATCTAACAAAAGATATTGGCAGGTTAAATGCCGGACGACAGGTGTGTCACCCGGCTCTAATGTTGGGGGAATAAAATCTTACTCACCAGCCAATTTGTCGTAAGGAATGAATAATTATGCTGTCAACTTCCTCCATGACACATAAATGAATAAAAATTGGCCTAAATTTGTATAAAATCGCATACCATCCCTCATTGATCCCCTAACCTAGTCGCCGATGAAGAAGATTTATGAGCGGTGAAAGATGGCGACGCTGCTGTAAGATTTCTACTGGGACTGTTCGCATTGGTGCACAGCTGCTCCAATTGTAGAAAGTGACATGAATCAGCTACTAATTAAACTTGTTTCACAACACGAGTTAATCGGAGTTTAACTTGTTTATATTTAGTTTCAACTGGTTTCAACCTGCTGTAATTCAATTAAACTCCTGTTAACCCGAGCTGTAGTAAAGGGATTTGAAAAAAACGTTTCTCTTCCCTACCACGTGCAGCAGCGCCATCTTTGATAGCGGAGCCCCCATTCACCATATCGACAACAGCGCCATATTCTCTAAGTGAATCGCCCTCTGGTCTTGTTTGAATTCAACGGTCGCTTCTTCCTTCCGTTCAAACGCGTGGGATTGCATCATGGTGAGTTTTGATATGTTTTGAAAATCCGTGAAAATTATTAACATCCTGCCTTTATTCGCATCAAGTGATGGTAAAATGAATAGTGCGTTTATCGTAGAACGTATTTTTTGTTATAGTCGGCGCACAAGACGTTTATTATTAAGCGAAAGCTTGCGAAGAAGCTGAAGCAAAATAGACCGATTCCCCAGTGGGTCAGAATGAGAACGGGTAATACTATCCGGTAAGTGAATCAATGTATTCATTTTTTATTCCTAGCACTCTTATAATTTAATGTAATAACAATCCAAGAAATCTAGAGGTACAAAGTTGCGTTGCGATTATAGGTTATGTTTGGTTGTCGCGTTACTTTTGGTGACGTTTGTAGTTGCATTTGTAGATACAAAGTGTTTGTATTGATTGAATAGGCTTACATTGATTAAAAGATTGTTCGTAAAGTAATTTTAACATATGAATCATTTTTTCAGATACAATGCTAAGAGGCGTCACTGGAGGAGGACAAAGCTGAAGTTGTAAACGTGTACTTTAATTATTTTTATTCCGTCGTCGGCTATGTAAGCCATCATGCTGAGGAAAGAAATAAATTAAGTTGATTCGAAGGTGCATAATCACTAATCATTGATATGATATTGACGATGAATTATATGTAGGCGAATGGTTCAAATGAGAAATTTATAAAGCAAATTTGCTAAAATTTTCTTTATTGGTATTGTGTGTATATTAATTCTGTTTCGTGAGATAGGAATTAATTACGGTACATAATTTTATTCAATAATATATATCCATGTATAAACTTACGGGTCTACAAACTATTAGCGATCTTTCGTTTTCTTAAATTATCATGCCAAGTTTGCAACTGTTCTTCTGGACTCTGTGGTATAGGGTGGTAATAATTTTTCGGAGGTTTACCTTCCTCTAGGCGAACGTAATAGTGGCAATGCATGTATCGAACCTGTCCTATTCTTTTTTTAGCATGTCTGCGTACTCCTTTTATTACATGGCCTTTGGTCGTAAAAGATTCAGCTGAAAGAAAACATTGACTTCGTTTTCTTGGCTGAATGAGGTTAACATCGATAGGATGACAAAATTAATAAATAAATGATGGCAGGATTTAATGCAAAAGTACTTACCAACCCATAAGTTACTTTTGAACTCGACATTGTGTTGTTCAACCGCTAATTGCTGTGCTTCTAAAATTGTCTCCTTAACGGCAGTTCCGCCTTTTTTCAAAACAAAATTCAGTTGCTTAACCGCTTCGTCCACTGACATACCTCGTACCAGACATGCTATGTACCACATTTTTTTTGGACTGTATTTAATGTTGAGCTTTTGATGACATACGTACTGCAAAGAAATAGATAATTTTTAATTCCTTAGAGGAATGACTAGCAATGCAGGTTATGAATACGATAATAACACATATAAATTCATACAGCTATTAAATGAATTCTGTGAATTTGTGCAGTTGCGTAATTCACCAATTTTTTAGTCACTGCGTATCGTGACTATAAATATTGTTTATACATGGAATACAATTTGAAAATATGCAATGTATACTCACAGCAGGGCGTCGTTCTTCACCGGGTGCTTGGACAGGAAATATAGTTTTATTATGATTACTCCACCGATTATGTACATGTCCGCCATAATGTCCTAATTGATTAGAAGTGTGGAAACTCAAAAATGATCCCACGGCTGTGATTCGACAACCATTAAAAAGTACAGCACTGGGTTCTGTTATCGCTCTGCAGGATAACGACAGCCTCTGCATACATAACCTAAGGCCCTGCATTTTAATTCTGTAAAAGAATTGAAAGAACCTTAATTTGCAAGCATTTTAATCACTACGCCAATGCTTGAAAGAGCACTTTCTTTCCCCTACGATAACACTGTACGATAAGAAATTATGACTTAGCTCCCTTGAGAGTAAAATTATGTTCGATCTGTCACTTATGAATTCCTCATAATTGAACGATTCATGTCTTGTTTAATTATTAGTCATCAGTTAAAAGACTCTCAGAGATATTTATATACATAAAAAAAAAAATGCCCAATCGATAGTCTTTAATACTGGTCAAACAATTATAAACAAAACGTACCAGTGAATTAAAAGTCTCTGCGAGTAACATTTACTGTGGATTAATATCCAGAGGATTTTCGTATATTCTTAAAATTGAAGCGTAGAGTAAGATAGCGCTTCTTCGGCTTCGTCGTCAATACCTCGAACTATGTACATGCCGACGAATTCAAATGTACAGAGAGATTTTTCTGTAAAGAAATGTGTCATTGCATTTTAGAGATCAATTGGGAGATCGCCCTTTATTTGGGCCGCCGAGGATATATATAACAAATCTAGCGGTCTCGAAGACGTCATCCGCTGGGCGGGACCGACCGCAGATTTCGACCAATCAGAGAGCCGGATCGCGGTCAGGGATCGCGGTCCGGTCGGCGGGCCGTCAGTTGGCCCAGAAAATTGGCAGTGATAAGACGTTGTGAGGAGTTAAGAGAATAACGAGGGACAAATACGTAGGAGGAACGTAATAACGTTATACGTTCCAAATATATACCAACATGGCGCCATTAATTCTCAATCGACGGTAATCTCGTTTGAAACGAGGTACAGAGGAGGCTGAAGATGAAGTAGTGCCCGCGCAGTTTCCGTACCGACGTGCAATGGACTTAAACAGTTAAGACAATCAGAGCGCAATAGTGATTACGGTTCGCGGGTGCTACGAACTGAATATCGTTCAGCAAAAGCAAAGGAATTGAATGAAGGGAGAGGAGTTCAACGGAAGGAGAGGATTTCAATGAAAGAAGAGGAACGCAGCGAAAGAAGAGGAACGCAGCGAAAGAAGAGGAACGCAGAGAAAGAAGAGGAACGCAGCGAAAGAAGAGGAACGCAGCGAAGGCAGTAGAGCCACGCAGCCAGAGCCAACGTCGAATGGAGGCAGATGGAGAGGAGGCCAGAAACCCCAGGTCTCTGCGGAGGGATCTCCTGGGGGAGTACCGCCAGAAGAAGACGTATCGTCCCGTTGGTAAGTCTTAACATTTTTTTCCTCCGATCCCCTCATGCCGCAGGACGAAAGGTCCGTACCGGCACGGGGATCGGTTGTATGTTTATATTTTGATTCGAGGGACCGCGAGTCGACGAGATCATCTCTCGCCGACTCGCGAGTGGTCGCGTTCATTTTCTATGTCTTTTATGTGTTCTCTTAGAGTAGGAATAAATTTCTCCCGGGTCCGCGGTAATTTTCCGATCGCGATACTTAATCGAGCGCCGGGAAGTCGGATGACCCTCCGACTTCGAGGCCGCCGGTTCCGCGGAATTTCTACGACTAATTGAATAAAAAAAATAAAAGATTTGGGAGAAGTGACTCGCGAGGAGTTGAATTCGAATCGAGGTGGCACTTCGATGTCCTGCGCCTTAGAGTCGCCGCCTCGATGAAGGAGTCAACTTCAGGGATTCCAGGTTTTTTCGGCCAAGCCTTCCACCGCCCTGGGGCCGTAGGGCGAGCTGGGCTTGGCCTTTCAATCTTATAAAAATTGTGAATTTTCAATTTCAAGTAGAATCCGTAGCTCGATATAGCGCTATCAGAATTAATGTAGCTAGGATTCTTTCAGCGGCGTCAAAGGTAGGTGTCTCTTCTTCTGGCCGCGTTCCGTCCTGGCCCCCGCCCTTCGACGCCTCCAGGAGGAGTAGAACGGTTCAGGGCCAGAGGACGTGGTAAAAAAAATTATGTAAGCACCTTCGGTTGTCATCTTGATTTAAATTTCACGCATCCATTCAATTTGTTTAAATTCAAGTAACGATGGCGATCGACGAATGATACATGTGAGAGATTTGAGCTCGGGGGTCGGAGGCATCCCGGGATGTCCTCCCTAGATTAGGCTACTTGTCCCCGGGCGGAATGAGTGAGAATCGTGGAGTGAATGTGTTGGAATGAATGAGGTTGATTTTTTTAAATATAGCTAGGGAGGTAGGTTAATTGCCTTGAATGAATGTCTAAATGTAAGCAGGCAGGGCCAGGGCGGGATCTCTTCCCGGGGGTATGGGGGAAGATCCCGAACCTGGGATACCTTTACATCATCGTTCGCGCTTCCGGAAGGGCGGAGGATGTCCGTTCTGCGCCCGCGGCTCTGCGCTGAGAGAAAAAATAACTTTCCAGAAAAAAGAACTCTTACGATAGATTTTTTTACTAATATTCCGGAAATTTTCAGACCAACCTTAAACGTCAAATTGTTTTCGGGAAATCACTTCCGTCCGATATTAACGGGTTGTCCCTCTTATATAGTTATTCTTGCCGCGAATAATTCATTGAAGTATGGAAAGTAAATTATTTTCTCAGGGTACTCCTGGACGCCCGCGATTATGTTAATTTTCTTTCAGAGATCCAAATAAAGTAGATCGCGCTTGGGAATCCGGGTAAATGTGCAATACGCACGGACTGCGCATCCTCGGATCGCAGGTCGTCGTTTTGCTAGCTATTGAATCTGCTCGCGAAGTAATTTTTTTTTTTTCTCAAATTCGAAAAGTCAGGGGATTGCCAAGCGTTCGAGACGTAGGGGGCTTTGCCCGAAGAGACAGCAAGTGTCGAAGAGGCTATATGCCGAAGCGGCCCCTTAAGAAGAGGGCAACTACGATGGCCTTCCATTCTTTCGAATGGACAGTCATCAATTTTTTTTCGCCACATTGTCCCTCACATTTTTTCTCTATGTCATTTTATCAGGATTGACGGAGAGAGACGGTGAATTATTATTTTCACGAGATTTTTTCGAATTTGCATATAAGTAAGACAAATATTCTAGATTCTTTTTCTCACGCCAAGTAATGTATAATTAAATATATTTCTCCTGGGTAAATTGTACGAGATCGATGTCTTGCGAAATAGTCTTGGTTTTTAGTCACTTTAGTAAGTTATTAGCTTTTTCATTCCCGTCTCTTTCTGGCTTTCCTGATTGTTTCGTTTGTACCCTTATGTTCCCTTTCAGCTTTAGGTGGGCCACTTCAAGGTATCCTGCGACTTCCTGGTGCTTCATCAATGTTCTGTTTTACCTGTTGTTTTGTGCCCCTTTGCAGGTTTAGGTGGATCACTTGGAAGCAGCCATTCTTGTTTAAGTCATCGTGGGGATGTACTTGCTTTTTGTTCCAAGTACTCGGTAGGCTAGATGAGGTATATCCTTGTTTTTCATCGATAGAATCGGAGGGAAGAATTTAGGAAGGTCGTACACGAGGAAACCGATCTCCAGAGAATAGTAGTCATCGTATATTCAACTTGAAGTAGCAGTTCATAATAATAATATGTATACAGGGGTTGATGTAACAAATGTACAATATTTGACAGACCACGCGTCGATGCGTTAGCATGAAGAATGACGTTAGCACTCGCATGTATTGAACGTAAATGTATGCATAGTATATATTTATATATAATATGTATATGTATAGTTCTTTGGTCCATCCCGTCCGTTTCATTTCCAAAGGAAAGTGGTCGTGCGAAAGTCGGCTTAGATACGTGTGGTAAAGACTTTCTTTATGGTACATCACATGAATTCCCTTTAGTAGAAAAGAGTGGATCACAGATGTACATAGTTATGTGTACCCGATTAGGTTTAGGAATGTGCCTTTTAGACGTTAACGCCATTATCGAGATATAAGACTGGAAGGACACTTGCAAATCATCTTTGCTCTGGGAAACGCCACCTTACTTTTGCTTAGTACGAAGTCGAGAAATGGAATAGTTGTTACGGTACAGTAGGCTTCTGAAATTTAAACAAATAGTCGGATGTTTAATTTGCTTGATCGTAACGTAGAGACTTGTACTATCGTTATTGTCAACAATGTAACAGAGATTCGCCGTTACAATTGTTGATAAGAAGTTCTATCGTAACGGGTGACGTATTTTTGTCTTATAGTCGAATGGAATAGTGCTCACGATTCGCGTTGATAAATGGAATTAAAAATACGAGGTACTTACTACGGAGCTTACTGTACCGATTAGTGACGACTTAGCATCGAAGGACCCAGAACTATCGGTAATATCAATTATTTCCTAGTGTTCTGCTACCGTCATTCTTAACGACAGCAGTGGTAACAGTGATAGTTTAGCCTAAGGGTGGAATTATAGTTAATAGTTGTATCGGTATGACTCTAAGCTTGGTGGAATAGTGTCTCGTAAGAAATAGAGTTTCTCTTTATGCCTGCGACGATGTCTCGTAGGTCGTCGATAAATACACGCGTGTATATATATGTACATGTAAATGTGTTTATATATATAGCTAAGTAATTGCAGACACTCGAGATTAACGAGTCATCTCGGTATAAGTTAACAGTATTGTCGACAAGATACTACTAGTAGCTAGTACAGGCATCTACGGTGATATGATTGAGTGTTGAAACTTATTCCAATATATTTCTCTACAATTATCGCAATTAATCTTCGCAACTTCAAGGATGGTAAAAATTACTCGGATTGGATCTGGAATATTTTAATCGAGGATTTTTTGTTCCTTGTCGATTTGGATCAACGAATTCGTCAATGTGGCAATTAATTCTTTAGTGGTTAATTGTGCTCAAATTCGCTATCAGCGACCGATATAATTTGTAGGGGGAATTGCGTTTGGCTTAATAAATTATTTTTCTGGGAGGCCACCCTTAAGGTTCGAAGAGAAATGATTTTCCGCGTCTCGAAAACCACCCGATTTCCGGATTGAGTCTTCGGGGATGATAGACGCAAAATGTCGTACAATATACATACTATCAAAAGCAACTAAATTTTCCATAATCCATACAAGCTAATTGTAAGTAGAAAGTACGGCGAGAGATCGAGTCAAAGGCTGAGAGAGTTTGGTCAATCTGTTGTGTAAATTCATTGTTGATTGTTGCGTCGGAAGTGAGGTTATTCCCTTATTGGTCGCTTATATTTTCATTCGGATAACAGGGTGAGTTAACGAGATGGCGAAAAGTGGTAGCTGTCGTGAGAAAGTTCCACCTTCTCTTTCTGTGCACTTCATGTGAAAAGAAAAGTGGAACCAGCTTTCGACGAGCCACTTATCACCTCATTAGCTCTTCGTTCTTTTTATCGCTTAAACCATGAATTAGCATAAGAATCTCCCACTTTTTTAGGCGACTGTATTGCTTCACACGAGAGTTACTCTTTGAAGTAGAAGTTAGGTAGTCTCTTAAATGTTATCCTAGATGCTTATTACATATTTTAACTATTATTCGGGAGCGACTGTGTGGAATTATCGAGGCACCAAGAGTACTATAGGGGACGAAGTCGAGTTGCCGATCGCAGCATCTCCTCGGCGATTGATTCCATCCCGGGAAAGCATACATGTCGAGTCCTTAAGATCGAACTCTAGGAAAATAGGGGAAAAGTTTAATTTAGGGTAATACACGATTGGTCCAAATCACCGGCTGGCTCGACTAGCTTATAGCTTCGCAGAAGTATACAATGGGGATGCGTTCTTCTAGGTCTCTCCTTTTTCTCTGTACATGGAATTATTTACTCGATGTGTACATCGATCTATTCTCGAATGCGTCTTTTATCATGCACTTAGGAAAAAGAATCACTTTACGGGAAGGAAAATATTATTCTTGGGTCGAATAGGTCTCTGGCTGCTGTTAACAAAAAATGACGTTAAGGGAAACTATGGAAGGATATTTAGGTTTCTTAAGATCGGTTTCGACTAATGTCAGGAGATTTGTTTAGCAACAATGAATTTGGATCGTCGAAGTGGAATAATCTCAGGTAGAAAGTAAACTCTTCCTCTGAGTGCAGATTAAAGGGCGTCGATTAAGAATCGAAACCTGGAATTCCCGCAGCCCCGTATACGTCCCTAACTCCTCTATAATCTTTCACTTATTCAACAATACCTCTATAATCTCGCACGGAATGAGATAACTCAACGTTTGAACGTCGAAATATTAAAATGCTGAAAAGTAGAATCGCGAGATAACTTCTATTTAATATACGACTTACTTAGCTACTGTATAAAGACTGTGTCCTATGCACATTGTTCTTTTCGACTTTCTAAAGGACGACGAGTGACTTTTCAGTCTCCTCGTCTCTTTCTCATTCATTCCTCCTATTAATCCTCTCATTCGTCGAATACGAATCCAGTCGTATCAAAATTCAACGTATTTACAGGGCGACGCGTTGCGGTTCCGCGAAAATCCACGAAAATGGATGAAATCGAGAGGAAATCTTCATTGCCATTTTCACATTCTTTTTTTTTTTTTTAATTTGATACTCAAGATTCGACGTGTGACGTTTCATTAACCACGTGTCGGTACGTCTTGAACTGCTATCTTGGCAAATAAAAAACGCGCCGATCGCTGTCGATGATTCTCTTGCGTCCAAGAAATCCCGAAATCGTCTCATCCATCTTCGAGGCAAACGCAAAACTTCGCCGGGAAATCACAGTACAGGAAGTTGCAATAGCAGAAGATGACGGCAATCTTGCATACGTGCTTAATTTGTCTCGATCGACGATTTAGGCGTTGTACTAGATGCTAGACTTAATAAATAGTTCGTGGCGTTCGAAGACTCACTTAAGGTGAAGTTCAAAGTGACGTCGAAGAGGTCTTTATGAGACTTTTCTCCGAGCCGGGTGTACCTAATCGATTCAAATTAGAATACGAATATGGAGATACCCTCCAAGGTAACTCGTGAAACTTGAATTTCCTTTAAATTTGTTTGTGGATATTTTTATAAATTTTTATGAAAAATTAAAGAAAAGTTTCATAAACGCCTCTTTGACGGCACTTTCGTACCCCCCTTAAGTCGATGGAAAAAAGAATTACAATGATAGGGAAAGTAGAATGGAGAGATTCGTTCATATCCGCGTCGAGCGAAATAACGATGTTGAGAATTCATTCGCGTAGAAAATAATTGGAAAAGTAACAGTTTGATCGATATCAAGGAGAGTAAAAACCTGATTAATACGTTAGGCGCAAGTGATTAATATTAGCTACGTCTAATTTGATCTTTGAATCTTAATGTGTAAACACATAATCCACTAGTGTTAGGTCTCTCCTACTATTGGCGAACAATTCGATGTGTTCAACATGCCTATTTATCTTCTGGTAATGAACATGTCGACCGCGTCAATCTCTTACGTTTACGAATAGAAAAGATGCATTTCTATGTACACAGTGTTAGAAAGTAATCTGGGATGTTTCTCCGATGCTGCGGAATAATTCGCTTCCGTGGTATTATTGCGATTTATATACTTTAACTATCCGAAGAATATATGTATATATCCGTAGTATTGCAATAGTGTTCCCGCGACGTCTCTACAAATACTTTGCGCACCGGGACAATTACCGATGCACTTGCATTGTCCTAACAAGTGCATTAAGACGGTATGAAAGTGGCATCTGAGGAATTGATCGTTTATGAAACTTTTCTCCAAACTCTCAGAGCCATTCCTTGATTCACTTTTCATCGAGTTGTTTTTTTTTTTCAACCTAACAAATCGCTCGTCTCTGAATCGCTCTAATTATTGTTAGTAGATAAACTATTTTCGGTATTGTAGATAAACTAGTTCGCGCGATATCACAATCTAAGCTGCGAGCAGCCGAGCTTTCGTAAATCCTACGTGTCAATTCCGGCGATATTCATGGCCGAAGAGTGTTTTATTATTTATTCACTACAAGGACTTTGTCGGGCTAAGGATTATAGTCCTTGCGATCTAACGTTGACGCTTCGTTATTAATGCAAATTGTTATTCCAAGGCGATCCGAAGCCGAGTGAACACAACCTCTTCCCGTTCCTCGATTATTTGTTGCACCGGGAAACAATGTCCAATTGAACCGAAGAAATATTTTGTTAATTCGAGGAATAATTGTTTAACCCTTGCCGGAATAAATTGGATGCAGCCTTTCTTAGTAATCAATTGGAACAATTTGTTTGTCGAGTTAGGACAATTTATTTGAGTTTATTTGAGTCAAATGTTTCTTTGGTTCAATGAATGTTTTTTTTTTCTTCTCTCGGTGTACTATTGAAATTATTATCAACTTTCGGTGCTTGAACGAATGGATCTCGATGGTAATTTCGGTGGGAATTAAAAGGGATGGAGATAACTTAATGTCGGAGAATCGTGGAGACTAATCGCCTGATTTTTCTAATTAAGTCTACGTACTTTTGGGATCGCAATTTCTAGTTGATTACCCTTACGATTACCCTCGTGATTGTTACGCTGTCGTTAAAATTACGAGTGAACTTCCTAATACTATTAGTCAAGTGACACCGGAGTAGATTTAGTGAAGAGGCACCATAGAGTGTACAATGTACAAGCTGAAGCATTATCGATTAAAAAATAATCCCTTATCAGTTAGCTGTGCTATTATCCTAGCTTATCGAGACGCGTAACAAGATTCGCGCACTTACTCGGATTTCTTTTTTTATACTCGTAATGAACTGGCAGATTAAGGCGGTGCGAAAATGGCGTCCGTGTATTTCGCGTATAGTAACTTTTCTCCAAATTGAATAGTTTAGAATGTCAATTTCTCAGACGCCACTTTCATATCACCTTAAGGTGATAAGATCGTAATTAAGAATTTTCTGGCTTACGCGTCGAGGCTAAATATATTACATCTAAATTGTATTAAGATGTTTTTCTTTTTTTTTTTTGTAACTCTACGAGTTCGCGTTTAATAATTAGTTAATAATTCATGGCTGCTAAGGGCGGAGGAAAATGCGGCGTCGCGATGGCCATTGAGACTTTTTAAGGGTCATATTTTCGACTTTGTTGGCAGAGTCTTGTTGACTTGCGGCTGTATAAATTGTACGATATGTATCTCAACTGCCGGTTTATTGCGATGCCTCGCCACCGTTTGCAATCGTTTTGTCCAAAAGTAAATTAAAGTCTTAATCAATTATTTAATTAAAATCGTGAATTAAAAGTACTCTTTGCCCACGCCCCTCCTTGAGTATTTGGCTCTACGTCGTGATATATGCCTGTGTGTAATTACGCATGCATTAATTTGTTCATATATATAGATATACGTGAGTGTGTTTATACGCGTATGCATAAGTAGTAAAACGCCTTCGTAAATTCGCTACGTAAAAAAAATGTCGCGGTTAATTCGTCCTGCACGTAAGCGAGTCTCCTACGGTTCCCTTTAAAGTAGATCGTACGGCTAATTATTTATAAATTCACAGAGAGGTCTATTTTACATGCTTAAACTAGCTATATCACCCGTTTTATATTAAACTTCCCGGACACGCGACACGGACAGAAATCGCGGTGACTCCAATGACTCTTGATTTTGGATAAATTCAACGTTTCATGCCCGAATTCAATTGTTCAAGCATCATTTTACGGCCTCATAACTGAAGTTTAACCCAGAAAGGCGTAAAATGGGAAAATTGTAAATTCTCAAATGTGCAGATACCCATGGCACTGTATATTCACCGTATCGGTGAACTTTTACTTGAATTAAATGTAATTCCCTATAAATTAAATTAGACGCTGATTGTGATATTACTGGCAATGTAAATTAGGCATAAAAATAACCAACGACCGAGTACGTAAATTTACAGGGGGATTTTTATCAGTGCGAGCTCGTTGCGCGATACTTGTAACTGTTACTGGAAGAAGTACCTTTATATCTCGCCTTCGAGGAAAAAGGAATAGGCAGGAAGTAGAAGCAACGACGAAAGGCACTTCCGCATCAGTGCGACGGGCCCGACGGGGACGCATTTCTCGATTGGTCAGAATATATTGCCTTGGATATTAAGTTTCTTTCTTTTTTTCTTTCTTCTCGCCGCCAATTCATACGTCCGTTGTGAAGGTGCTGATAGATCGGCGGCCTTGTGCTACCAATATGGCGGCGCTTCGCTAGACGTCGTCCTCGATACTTCTCAGGGGGATCTGCTGTTTTTGCGCCACGGCGTTCAATACGTAGACCAGCTGGTCCAATTTCTTGTCCATCACGGACAGCTGTAAGCAGAAATGGGAATTAATTCGAGGTCCAATCGCGGGATTCTATAAATAATACTAGATCGTTAACCGCGACCCAGAGGTGAGGATGAGACCGCCGCCATTTTGGACTGCAAATGGCCGCCGTGTCGTATCGAGGGTTGCGTTCGACATTTGAGTAATTTATTAATAGAATCTGATATATCGCTCTTTTCATATCGCGAAAGGTGCGATGATACTGTCAATGCATCGAGCTGTAGATATTCTAGGAGAGAGGGAAGGGTTTCCACTTGCGGTAAGATCGTTTGTCGGTAAATTGTTACGACGATGAATTAATTTTTCTACGTGCACTTCGACCTCGGGGTCGGCGAACAGGGATGACGAGTTCGGTCCGAAGTTCGTCCAGCTTGGTTTCGACTATCTCGACGCCGAATGCCGCGATGAGAACCGCCTTCAGGGCCGAACGGCTGTCGGGAAATGGGTTTTCCGTGGGTACTACGCTCACGTGTTCCAATTTTCCTGAAAACCTTTTAATGCTCGATGGAGCGCAGAATTGAGCGTCCTCCGAGGCCTCGTTAAGTCGTTCGGTCAATTACGCGATCGGGCTCCTCCACTGGCAGCTCGTAATGACCTAACCTCACCTTAAGGAGGCTAAATAAGCTTGCAAAGTACCCGCGTGGTTTGCAAACTGTCTGCGATATTTTTTTTTTCCCCCGATTTTTCCTACCTTCGTCACCTTCATTTTTCTCGATTTTTAGATATCGTCTCGATGCCGAGGAAAATAAATGTGGCGTCACGGGGTTTAGTGTTCGATATTCATAAAATGCTCTTAAGGGCGCTTCTTTGGGAAATATCGGGTGCTTGGATGCTACGGGGTCCCAGGGGATGTAAAGTTAAGCGGGGTCGCGAATAAACGGAATGAACGTCTTCCGGATGGAACCAAGATGGCGGCTCACCTGCTGCTCGACGCGGTAGAGACGCGCCCCGATCGTCATCGGTTTCACGTTACCAGCTCGATCGATTCCCGCGAGATAACTTCCCGGTTTCCCGAGAGTCTGGTCCAGCCTCCTCTGCAGCTCCTGCGAGGAGAACGTTCGTAATTAATATCCTTATCACCTCGAGTTTCTCGGTTCGGCGCGGCCGCGTAAACGGGCCTTGAAACTCAACGCGGGATATACTGTTTCCAAGTTGTGTTTAACGGCCCATTGTTATATCAGCACCGAGCACTGTTTTTACAAAGTATACACGATGGTAATACGTGAAATGTCTCTCAAGACTCGTGTACGCGAAACTGGCCAGACGGGGGCCATCTTGGAAAAGCACTTTGCAGATTGGACGAGTTAAATTGCGCACGTATTAACGATTTAGTATCAGGATCTCAAATTTTTGTACCCGGGATGATAAGAACGGCTCTTTCCCGGTGTCCCTTGGAAGGCTAAAATGTGGGAAGGGAGCGGTTAACGAAAAACCATTACCTTGATTCGCACCATCATGTTCAAGTGTCCCTGGCTGTATTGCTCTATGACGTCGCGCACGTCGTACGGTTTACGCGCCTCCTGGAACTTCCTCCTTGCCACGAAGTATTTGATCTTCCTTATCGCCCTTATCGCGTTCCGATGGGTCTCCGTCAACCTGGAATTGCATTTCCGCGCTCAGCGTTTCTTTCGATCACGGGGGCGTCCCATCGAGCGAGGCATTAGGGAGACTTTAACGCCTCCCATTAGGCACTTTTACGTTACTTTAACGTCCACCGTGTCCAGAGATAGGTACAGGCAATTTTTATCAGGCCGTAAACCCCTAGACGTGCCCTTTTAGAGGCAAAGTCGACTCCTAGGGACACCCCATCCATAAATACCTATCCAGGAATTTTCTGCAAATATTAACCGGGAAGAAAATGTATCTCTCTCGTATGAGCCGCCATTAAGTGTCCCCTTTATGAAATATTTTTTCAATGGATGGACCGAATCTTTTCAGATTCCATCCCTTGATCGTGGAGGCCCTAAGGTCCGGTCATTCATGAAACTTCGATGGAATAATTTATTTAAATGTTAATCGCAAAATTTCTGGACAATTTCTGACTTATCTAGAGTCCGCGCAATCTGCCGGTGTGGTCGAGGGGTGTTTTATATTAATAATAATAATTGTTTGCTCCAAATATCAGGACGTATACGCGACTTGGGATGAAAAGGGAGAGAGAGAGAGAACGTTTGACGAGGGACGATGTGAGGTGGAAAAGTGCTCAAAAAAGGCCTGTATAAATAGTGAGTTCGACGATGTAGGTCGGTAGGTAGATCGCATAATGGAGTGGTGGAAAGCACTTAGGCACGCCAGAGAAAGGCTTTTACCGAATGTGACATTGCTCTGCACGCACACCACTAATCGTCTCTTTATTCCGAGCCGAGAGAGAGAGAGAGGCGCTCTTTTTTCGTGTCGCGAGGAGAGGGATTTAAACGAAGGAAGTAAAATAAGGATGTAAAACTCACGTGGTGACTCTTTGAGGCTCCTCTATGTCGATGTCGATCTCGTCGCTTGCGGCTTCCGTGACGGAGCTCGTCTGCGAGGTGAAGAGACTGCCCCTGGATATGGGAAACACCCTACTCGCACTAACACACTCCAAGTTCCTCCCCGAAATTCTAGCCCTCTCCAGAGGAAGCGTTCCTCGATCGGACGGAGAACCCTGGTGGACTTCCCGGCCCGATAATCGTGAAGGATGGCCCGGTCGAGATGGAACGCTCTCTGGGATCGTTCGTCTCGTCCCGGGGGATGGGGATGGGTCGGGTCGTCTTTTACTCCAGGAAGTGCAACCTCCCGTCGGGGAGGAAACCCGACTTCTAGGCTCGCCCATCGATACCGGGATCGATTTCTTATCAACGCGAACCCAACTTTTGTCAAAATATAAACGTTTCCGTCGTTACTTCCGGATTCGTCCTAACTCTTCTTCCGTCCGATGGACGAGGAAGCCTCCTCTAGAGGCTACCAAGCTGAGTTCTAACGATGACCAGACCTATTGGAGAGAAATGGGGGAAAATCCGTTTTTCTTTCTCTATTTACGGAAACGATATTTCGAGGTTATGCCCATCGATTGGAAAAGTGAAAATGGTATCGGCAAGCGTTCTTGCTCCCGACCACGGGAATGGGTTTCAAGATCTGTACGCACAATTCATAAAATTGTCCATCCTTTTTTTTTGCGACAATTTTCAGGAACCGATTGCGGTTCACTGTTTAAACCCCATTTCTTTCCATGGGATGTGGATACCGCGCGGGGCCCTCACCGGTTGTCTCTTCTGGCCCTGTTCGGTGTTCCTGCCTTGGGTTCCTCCATGTAGAAGACGACGTCACCCTCGTTGTCGGCTCTTTGCGCGTCGCCCTGACTCCCAGCAGCCGGTCCAGCGGGACCAGGGACCTGCGCACCCGCCGATTGCGCAGGCTGCTGGACGTCCATCCGGTTGCGCGACTTCCGCCTCTTGAGGACGCTCGCCTTCTTTGCGACCTGGATCATCAGAGACTGAGCCCCCGGTGCCCTCCCGTTACAACACGGCAAACGATCATGCACTACCCTAGAGAGAGAGAGAGCTGCTCGGCGAGGACCCGTCCCCGGGTGCCACCTGGTGGGCCAGGTCGAGTTTCGATCGACTTCGCGGAGGAAACGCGACCGACGAACCTTGGTCGCGTACTTTCCGTCCCGGAAACACGGGACCAACCCGATTCTTGACATTTTCACATTACTCGTTGCTAATGTTTAATAACGATGTCGCAATAAATGATGCGTCGAGAACCAAAATGGCGGCGATGGTCCCGCGAGGTAGTTTGCGTTTCCGTCCATTAGAAGTGATTTATTAACCGATAGGTTCGTCGATCGCAAGTTCCTCTACTCGGACCTCGTTTTCTGCATCCGGTAGGCTAAGCATGCATACGAAAAACCGTAAAACATGCACCGGAAATCGTGTTCGTCGTTTCTACGGGACAGATATACTGCAGACGTAACGAAGCGTGCCAAAGGGGGAGTTTAACGGACAGTTTCATGCTGGCAGTGTGTATCCGTGTAATGTTAAAAGCGATTAAGCACAACGAGTGGACGTCGAGTTACCGTGTTGAAGATTTTTTCGTACAGAGGGGAGGATAGAACGGTGCAAAATAGTCAAACAAGTTCCGCTTCCTGCCAAGCGGATCTGCTGCAGACCAAGTATCGCGGTTCAGCTCGAAGAATAAGTACTTTTTCCGTCATAGTTTCTTTTGCTTGAACCTGTAATCGACTGTACATATTTCTGATACATTTGTCCATGTACACGATTTTTTTTATTACATTACACGAACGTCGAAACCTCCAGTTGTTCACGCGAGCGATGTCGCTGGAACAACGCGCCGCGAAAGGAAACGCGGTTTCATGCTAAAACGAAGCTCGCCGTAGAAAAACATCCCGGACAAAAGATGTTCCTTGTCATGTTGGAAACAATTTTTGTAGAACGCGTTTTTACATGTCTATCACCCTTGAGGCGATATTTCCAAAATACGATCCACTTGCAGGAGAGTGCGAACTTGTTAATGGTTTGACGTCTCGAATGATTAGCCTACTTGATGTAGAGGGTAATTTCAGGCACTACGTGCTCGAACAACGGAGAAACGATCATTGATCCAGTGATTAGGGGTTATTAACGGTACAGCGGAGTAATTTCTACTTGTTTCGAGTACTTGTCTCGGGGTGTTGTTAATATTTTCGTATCGGGTCGCCGCCATGCTAAGTGGTGTCAGAGTTGTAGAAGGACCGAACAACCGAAGGGTGAAAACCGTACACGAGGCTTTCCGGAAGTCCTAACTTCCGTGTTTCGGGGTCGTGAAGTTTGTTAACGTAAATTTTAGGTCGGTTCCCGTTGACATGTTTAACGTTGCTCATGATGCGTCCGGTTAAAGATCCGACCCGATTTTTGGCCTTCCACGTGTTGTTCCAGTTAGGAATTGTTGTATTTCGCCGCAACTTTTGACATTTACGTGATAAAGGCCTTAACAAACGCACGGTAGATACTATACACCTCCGAATGTTAAATTAACTGTACAGCGATACGTCTAGATGTCAAGATGCAGCAGAATGTCAGACATGTTCCTGTCAAAAGTTGCAGTACATTCGGATATAAAAAAAATTCTCCATTCTGGTGACAATTTTCATAGAATATTTATTATGTCTAATGTTGTTTTATTTTCGGGGGGTTCGGCGGTATCATGGACGGAGTGAGAATTTTTATGTATTAGAAATTGAAGTCACGCGTGGAAAAGAAAAGTGTCAAAGTCGGATAAATAAAACATGCACAAGTAGAGGAGTCGACATAAATCTAATTTACATACCATCTTCTTTACACAAATCAACTGAAAGATATCAGATTCATTTCATCAATGCGAACGGAAATCAATGACGGGATGTTTTTTTTTTTCTTTTTAATATATATATTTTTTTTCTTTCAAAGCGAAATTGTATGAATTTGTTGTACTTTTTTGATATGTCGAAAGTCGCGGTGCATACGAGTGAAATGTTACGAGAGATATTTTAAGCACGCTGGTGATGTGTTCGGGGACTTTTATTTCCTGTACATTTCAATTCTTGTATATTCCCTTGGATGTGGTGTACTAGATTTTCAAATTACACGTCGAGATTCCGAAAACTCGGAATTTGCTCCCTTGAGACTTGAGCCCTTTACGTGACAGGCCCTTAGAGGAATTCCATCTTGCTGTAAACTTTTGGCTACCTCCGTAAACCCTCGAAGTTATGGTTTTGTAACTTTGAAATCTCGCGGCCAAAAGTAAAGACCGAAAGGGATTATTGTATTTGTTGGAAAAATGAATTTGGCCTAGAAATACGTGGGACGGGAATTTTGTTGTCAAAAGTGGAGATTCTAATTAAACGAAACATTCCTCACAATAATGGCGAAATGTTAGAAATGACATATGACCATTACGTTCGGCGGGGATGAAGAAATGACTATTTTCGAAATCTCGATCGGCGATTTCACCGATAACGCGATTCCTGGGCCCGTGAGAGAGGTTTTTAAAAATCCCACCGGATACATAATCTATTTATGCGACCGATAGATGTTGGTTCAAAGCAGTGCGCCGGTGATTCGATTCCTGGCGCTTCATTGGTCCGCATTCGGCCGAGATGGGCATAATTATTATCGGATATCTACTGGCAGAGGGAATGCCGGATTCGGCGGAATAACCTCTGCTCCTCCGGTGCATTAAAAAATCCCGACCTGATTCTCCGAGTCCGTAATTTCTTTACCTCGATTATCGTCCGAAACGTTTACGGCATTACCGTCGTTATCGCTCGTGCCGCGAAATTGCAGAATCGAGGATCCCTCGTCAGCCGCGCGATTCACTGGAAAATCTGGTAACGTTTTTTAGTTTCCCCCATATTTTTGCCTTTTTCACTTTTTCACGCGGGAAATAAAGGATTCGGAGCGATCTCGGGTCTCTGTTCGACTCTACTTGTTCGAAAAGGACGAAGGAACTTCGTAAACGAGATATTTTCTATGGTACTTTTGTATCGCCTTTAAGAGCGTTATTGCTAAGTGATGCAAATTTTGTGTTGGCGGAGGTGGCTATGGCGTTTGTGGAGGGTGCAGACATTTTGTGCGGTGTTTACCTAACGGAAGAGTCTTAACGTTCACGCCAAATGATAAGGATTACACGTCGGGGGGGAGACTGTTAACCAGGAGTGTCTACGATCCTTATCCAACCGCGATGTACCTTTGAAACTTTTTACATCGTTCTGGAGGTAACCGATTAACATCTACTCCATGCTGTAAATTCGATTAACAGGGAACATTGTATAGTATCAAGTAGCGATGACCAAAGTAAGTCTCGGTGTTGCCCTTTGTCTCGTATTAGTTCATCTTCAAGAAATCTCGACGATAAGAAATTCATCTTGGTTTTGGTCTTGCACTTTTCGCACATCTTGCAAGAGCAAATTTAAGGCGATGTGATAGTGACGACTAAGAGGTCTCGTTTATGAAACTTTGCTTGCACAAAGTTCGACGAGAAGTCTCATAAACGAGAACTCTAACGTCACTGTTCATGTCACCTTAAGACCTAGTCATTGAAAAGAAATTATGACCGATTAACTGATTTGATAATGCACTCCTAGTCTGCGATTTTTCGCAGGGGCAGGTTTCATGACGTTGTCGTTACTTTTCATGGATCTGCCGAAATCTTTATGAATCTCCAGAAATCTGCGGAAGTCTGCAAGAGTCTACGGCGGTTCTTAACCCTTTCTACGTCACGCAATCTAAATCTTGCGTTGTTTTTCTGACGTTCAACATGTGTAAAAAAAAAAAAGTACTTTTCATGCGAATCTATTCGTACGCGAAAGAGAACCGCATGAACTCGAGAATAGGATCTCTGGGCTGTTTCAGTGGGATCTGCGGAATTAAAAGAAAAGGTTAGGTTAGGTCAGGTTAAGAAGCACCGTTTTTAAGGACCCTTCAGACATTTTCCGGAGATTCGCGAAAGGGTATTCCGCTAACGAATAACAACCGTTCCTCGTCCCAACGTCGACGAACACCGTAAGCAACATAGAACACCAACAGTCAACAACTAGGCGAGTCCGTCTACAATAGAGAGATGGGGCAATAATCGACGGATGAGAAAAAATCACCTTTCCGAGGGGCGTTGTTGGCTGGCCTGCAGGAGTCGGGTCCTTGATGTAGATGTTCCAAGTGGCGACACTGTTGATTGCCTTGTCGGCGGCGTAACAGCGCCATAGGCACTGGATCAACATGGCGGCAGCTGGTATCTGTCGGTTGAAGTGCTTCTGACGTTGTTTCTGCTGCACCTTTAAGGCGAACCCTGAACCCAGGATGCCCTTAAGATGATAAATAAAATTATAAAATGAATTAATAATGGAAATTACGGCGGAGTCGTACGCTGGGAGACATCAATGCCCTCCCATCCTGCACAGGCGATGCCGTGTCTGCAGGGGAGGCATTCGTGTCCGCCATTGTACACACGCGGATCTAGAAATTCGGTCAAATCGGCCCCAAGGGATCGCCTTTTGGATACCACTTTTTATTCCCCACACTTACGGCTGGGAGAGCGAAAAACGAAATTGCGAAGACGCTGAAGCAGGCCGCCACGATTTTCCCTATCCAGGTTTGCGGCACCGTGTCCCCATAGCCGATCGTCGTTACCGTGATCTGAAAATCAATGGAAAGAACCTCATTAACCCTTTAACGGTGGAATTTAATCGTGAGAATAACCATCTGGTCGCGCAATTAAATTCTATGACGAGCATCCCCGCCATACATCGTTAAGGGGTTTGTTCCCATGCTTTAATTAAATTCTTATTCCGACGTTGGACTTTGCGTGAAATTTTTCAAGCATGTTTTTACAACCCTGCGCAATCGGTGGCAATATAAAAAAAAAATGGGAAAAGGAATAAAACGGATGTGACGCTACCGCGGGTCGGAGGATTTCGTTGGCAGGGAATATTTTTTTTCCGGGCGAAACGAAAAGTGCCATCGCTCTCTCCATTTTGGATCGGTGTACTCTCTAGCGTTTCATTTTAACTAGCTTTTGTACGTACATATCGGACATCCGTATCGGGATCGACTGATTAAAAAAAAGGGGGGATCACGGGGTGAAATCAATTCCTTCTCGGAATGGCTGGTTAAAGCGAATTGCCGGAATTGAGGGTAGAAAATTAGGATAATGTTTCTGGTTTATTGTCTAGTCTTTTTATTTACCACGCCCCACCAAAGTGCGTCGGGGTAGGTCGAGAAGTCGTTTCGTCCACCTGGACCTACGGCGTCCTTTTCGGCGAGGTAGACGAAGTAACTGCTGAAAATCAGCCCCAGGAATCCGATGTACAGGGTGGTGATCAGTTCCTGGAAAATTGGAGGGAAATGCCTGCGGTTAAATGAAATCTTTCTCTCGGGAGACGTTTGTATCCGAATGGGATCGAAACGTCGATGCGTTTCCAACGTGGAAGACGACCGAGGTACGGGAGCGGGATCAGCAGTTTTCCTGGGGGAAAAAGAACCCCTGGGGGTGGATTCCCCCATGCAATTACCGGCTCACCTGGCGATGTATGAAAAGCACCGAGCCCAGGAGCCGCCAGCTTCCTCCTTGTCTGTCCACGTGGAGCATTCGCAGGATCTGCAGGAATCGGATGCCCCTCATCGCCGAGGCTGCGAAAACTTGGCCATTGCTTCCCACGGAAAGCACCACCATGGACGCGACCACTACTATCAAATCTAAAAGAGAATTAAGATATACATATCCTGACAAGATATCCATCGTGAATGATTCACCGTTAAAAGATCGCCGCCAAAAATTTCCCATTATAACTTGTTATTACCTATAATACATATGGGTTTCCGTATAAACCGAAGACGACCGTAGTACCCCATGTACTTGGACCTGCATCCTGCACTCCAAAGTCGGACCAGGTATTCCGCTCCAAAAAACACCACCAGACATATTTCCTGGAGGGAAAATTGACCGAGGTGAAAGACACAACTGAGGCGAAGTGGTGACATTACTTGTCGGATTGTTTTTTAAGGGAGCATCATCTGGAGCTTATTTCCCAGGGAAACCCATATCGAGGGTTTGGGGATGAAATCGACATTGCGCCGCTGCGGGGATCACAAATGAACCGAGAAAGTGTATTCTTCGATTTGCACAGCCGAGTGGAGCTTGGAAAAGCTCGACGATACAAATAGTCGATGGAACTATTATGAGAATGAAAGATGGTCCCCGGAATGGAGGGACTTAATATCGGCCGATGGAAGGATTGATGGCGGTGCACGAGAAGAACTGGGAGTTCCTAGGAAAATGGGGAAAAAAAAATCAAGGAAACCGAGGCCGAAATAAATATCCGCCCACGTTGCGGGGGAAGCGGCAGGAAATTAAAGGGAAATAAGATCCAGGGGAAAATTCAACATCTCTAACGAGATCTGTGCGCACTTATATGCAGTTTATCGTTAGAGTGAAAAGAAGGAAAAAAAAAAAATAAGACATGATTCCCTGTATATATTTTTTTTTTATTTGGACACTTAATGAGCGAC
The DNA here is from genome assembly GCF_000612105.2 of Orussus abietinus. Classification (NCBI taxonomy): domain Eukaryota; kingdom Metazoa; phylum Arthropoda; class Insecta; order Hymenoptera; family Orussidae; genus Orussus; species Orussus abietinus. The sequence continues at coordinate 177,607 of NW_019394232.1, read as the reverse complement.
TCACCATCCAAAATAAGGTCTCGTTCGCGAAATTACTGAACTCGTCTATCGTAGAGAGAGCGCTGAATATTATACAGACCAACACCACGACGAACCTGAAACAGAAAGGCAAACGAGCGCGAATAAACATCCGAATTTTTTATTATTCACGGCGGCGCGTTTCCATGGACTTAATTAATTCTCGGGCTTCCACGGGGAGAGATGTGCCTTCTGGAGAGCCTCGAAAGTTCGGGCCCGAGGTTCGCAGACTCGCGGAAACAGTTTCCACGTTTATTCCGCGGCCTCCACTCGTGAAATGTTAAAGGTTCTGGAAAATTGCCCTGTATATTATTGAAGCGTTAAATCCGGTGCACATTATTGAATATATATTTATACGAACGCATCCCGCAGGATGGGAGCGAGAAATCGAGGTTTAGATGTTTCATGGAGCGGGAGAGATTTTCAGTTCTGAAAAAGAAAATGGCGGCCGAGGCGGCCTGATCGTCGCGCGACCCCCGCGCTTTTCTTCGCATTGAAATATCCGAAAAAACGGATAATACTTAACGAATTATACCCCTAATTTAACTCCGGTACTTGGTTTTCAATTTCCGAAGGTTTAATCCGAGAGTTAAGAAGGTAATATCAGGGAAACGGAGAAATGACGGCGTCTTCGGTCGGGTTAATCAGCCGTCGCGGTAAATCGGATCCCTCTATGTAAAGACGATAATAACCTTTTCTTCGTGAGTACACTCTCGAAAATCCCCCCATGAATAATAAGCGGCCTCGCGATCGCACTACATCCACTTTCCACCGAGAGGTACAGAAGAGATTTAATATTAAATTCCTTCGCCCGCCCCGAGAGTCTCTCTTCATTTTTTTTTTTCTTGCCTCCAGAGGCGGAAGGGACAAGTACACGTAAGAAACATCAATTGGATAGCTCAAAGGATTTTTCGGAATTATCATCCCGCCATTTTTCATCTATTTTTATTTTATTTTTTTTTCGACAATTCTCCTGCCTCTCGTTCAGGAAATTTGCATACGCTAGGAAATCGTCCATCATGTCTGCCAGGGATTACGCCGTTTAAGATACTTACATAACGACTCTCTTCCGTTCATAACCTGAAAAGCTCGGAATTAATCCTTGATGAATCTTTTCGCCCTGGCAGAATTCTAAAGAACATCCTCGTTAATACAGATTTCCATCGGATCCGGCTTTCGGTCATATTATCTCTGTCAAGCCCTGGTTAAACCATAAATTATGAGGCATAAATGCATGGCTTTCATCTGCATGTACATAGACATATCTGTACACGTATGTGTACGTAGAGCAGTCCAGGCCTCACGCGATGAACATGCATTACGCTTATTGCGCTAAATGTGCGGTAAAAAAAAGACGTCGTTATCCTGCGCCAGAGACTCGAGAAATTCTCGGCATTATCAAAATTACAAAGACAAGGCAGGCGTAAAAACAACCTCCCCGACATAATTAAACGCGGGTTTCGTGCTTAACACGGTTAATGTATTTCCAAGGGAAACTCCCGTAAATTTCCGTATGAAAACTCCACCACGGGGGGGGACTATTTTAAACCCTTGCTTTTGGAATGAACTCCGCGGTTAATTTTTCCGGATGGACTTTTTTTTAGGTAATGGAGGCCTTTTGTTCGTTGTTCAGATTCGAGGGGACGATTTTTGTCAGATTTAAGGATGCATTTGAGGGGTTTAAAGGAATGGCCATTGCGGGGGTGCAATCGCTCTAGGTCAATCAAGGTGACCCGGGGATAGATTGATGTACGTGCATCGGAATTATGGACTTCCGGCACGCTACCTTTAAGGTATTCCACCTTCGGCCCGGCCACCTTCGTTAATGGTACCTACGTGCGCCATTCTGGGGCCAAAACAAGCCGATAAATTGTAGGTGCACTAGACCGGCCCGCAAAGAAAAAAAAAAAGTGGAGAAAAGAGCTTCGTGCCTCTTAAAACTGGGTCTGACTATTTATGGGGTGCAAGAAGCATGGCGCGTCCACCTAGACGTCTTCCTCTCGCTATTCGCGACGATTTCCGTATTTTGACACACGTGGAAATTTTGCAATTTCATTGTTTATAGTGTCCATATTCACGTGGTAAAGTTTGAAATGATTCGGTATGTCCGGTTCGGCTAAGAGTTTCATGAACGATCGGCCCCTCTGATGTCACTTTCAGCCCCCCTTAATGAACTAGTAAAGCGATAATTTAATTAGTGATCGTGGAGAGGGCGAGAGGTATTTTTTTTTTTCTCAATTCTTCTTCAGGGTCGAAGATGACGAGGAGGCCATTGCCTCACTTCTCGGGCACGTCTTCTTCGGGTCTTCCGAGATGAATAGCATCGTTTCCTGCGGGTTGAAAGATTCACCGAGCACCCCCGGTTGGATACTTTGAGCCTCGACGTGGTAATCCTATAAGCTTAAGTATATTGCATTGCGTACTGCATGTGCACTCGGGGATGAGTTTAAGTCCCTCGTAAACCCCTGCCCTTCGCTTGTAATCGCGGAGGCAAGTAGAACGAAGACGCGTCCACCATGTGACACGGTCTTCAGGGTCCGTTCCTCTTATCCAGGATCCCGTCGGAGTGATCCTCCTCTTCCTTCTCTCCCCTACAAGGGAGATATTCGAATCGCCCATCCGTTTACACGGCTGGTTTAAGGTGTCTCGGAAAAAGTCGTAGGATTTCCGTTCCTTCGGATGGACCATTTCGGTGTAAACGTAAAATGGTCATTTGTTTGAATTTAATTTCTCTACTCCCGGTTACCATCTAAATGTCTGCAATTACGAGGTGTCGCAGGGTTCCGTCGAGGATATATCCCGGAAAGGGACGCGGACGTTCCGCTGCGGAAAGACGGGGAGGGATCGATTAACCGGGGAAACCGAGCGAGGGAAATTGGAAACGAGGGGAAATAAAGGCAGAAACAAAGGGTCGGGCTGGAAGAGATCTCGACGACTGTATAAAGCAATGGCGGAAATATTTCAAGGTAGGAAGGAAATTGCTACGAGGTTCGACGGCTCTTCAAAGGTAACCGAAGGGCTAGGTACTACCCCTCTGTGCACCTGTTCACCTGTGCACACTTACACTCACCTGCCGTTGCTGTTATCCTTACCAGGATAAACACGGTTTCTATGTACCGACACATCCCTCTTTCGGCAACCACACCGAACGAAAAGTCAATCAGGGGTTGGGGCTCCGAGCAAAAGGGTGAAAAAGAACTCTCTTAGTATCTCCTCCTCGGTGAAAAGTGCAAGGGGACTCTCTCGCAATGACTTTCTTTGTACCGCTCCTGCATACGCAGTTTAAATTGAAAACCCACCCCCGAAGCCTCGGGGGAGGAATTGCGCAATTGGTGATTGCAGCCCCAGGGCTCCGAAAACCTCCAAACTGCTCCAGGGATGCGGACGAATGCGTAGATTGTACCACCGTGGAATGCTAATTGCTCAGGTGGGCAATTAAATGCAGCCCCGAGCAGGTGAACAATTTTTTTTGCGACCGGAAAAGAAAACAAAAAAAATTACCGAGCCAATTCTAATTTATTTATAAAGAAAGAGAGGAGTGTTTAAGGAATCCATTTTCATCATTTCGAGTAGATAATGAGGAATCATGCGGTGTTTCCTTTTCTTTTTCTTTTTTTTTTCCCACGGGGGTGGATAATTGATGACCTCGCATATAGATTCAACCCTCTGCGATTACACGAGACCGGCAGAGCGAGATCGATTCCTCGATGCTCGATGTCGTGCCGATTCGAATCAGTGGAATTAAATGTCAACCGTCATTACCGCAAGCGTGCATCCCTAATTACGGGCTATCTGCAGTCGCTGGCTCGTTAATTACACCCTTATCAGGGCGCGATCGACTCGTTAACCGTCGATGCGGAGCTTCGAAACGATCCACGAATTTTCGACTTCTCGGATTTACAAGACCTACAAATTTCAGCTCCAATCTCTCCCCTTAAGGTGACACGAAAGTGCCCCGAAAAAATCTAGTTTATGAAACTTTCCTCCGAACCGAGTGTACCGAATCGTGTTAAACTCGACAATGTGAATATGAAAGCTGTGAAGAAGGTACCGACGCCCGTAAAATTTCAATTTTTTAGAAATTTCTATATAGAGGTTTTCAATATTTTTTTATGAAAATATGAAATTTCATGAGTTTCAGGGGCCTAGCTTAGGGCCTCTACTTTCACGTTGTAGTTTGATACGATTCGGTGCACTAAGTTCGGGGATAAGTTTCATGAACGATCCCCTTAAGGGGATATGAAACCGGCATCCGTTGATGAAACCTTTCTATGGGTGTACCGAATCGTTTCAAACTCGACGACGCGAATGTGGAGGGTATAGAGAAGGTCCTAGCACTCGTCCTGGAAAAGCAGTTTAACCGATAGTTGGCAAAGTTGGCGCTCATCATTGTCCAAAGTCTTGTTAATGCTCGATCGGTTTACCGAGAACCCGGGTAAACTTTCCGCGAGGTAAGGAAGAGTCTCGCCGAGATCGAAAACCGGGAAGCGATTAACTCTCTTCTCGAACTCCATGATAACAGTTTGGAACTGTCGGACGCGTAACCTATAACAGGTGGAAAGTTTTCCGAGCCCCAGCCGGGAAATGAAAATGATACCCCACGTTCTGGTTTCCTAATCGTGCAAAACGAGCGGAACGACACCGGGTTTGATTAATTCCGGCCTTTATCAGCGAAACGTTCGATGCTTCCACATCGCCGTCTTAAATTCTAATGACTTACAATCGTAAGTTAAAGGAAGGCAGACTTCTGGAATTTTGTTAACCCGACCGAAGTAAGTGATATCCCAATCGATACGTCTGGTCGCTTCCGTTCGCGCCGTCTTTTTACTCGGCGGGGACTTGCCACAATGGGCACTTCATCAGAGGGTGGACTCGTTATCATGAACGCTTCCGAAGAAGCTATCGATTGCTTTAAGTAGTCGCTATAAGTACAACGCCTCGAGCCATGATTGTCCCTCGAGATAGGGAGCCTTTGTAGTCGGAAGTCTCCTTACGGTTAATAAAAGTAAACGGGAAGTTGTAGTGTCGAGGTGGGCCCCGAAAGTGGGACCCCGCACAACGTACTCACACAGTGATGTGGTAGACGCAGCAGAGCCATCCTCCCTGGTGCTCCAGGAAGACGTAGAGCCTCTCCTGGAAGGTCTTGCCCTTCTTGTGGTGGAACACGTACTTGGCCTTGAAGGCCTGGTCGATGGGCAGATAGATGGGGTAGTAGGGGTCCGGGACGCCACGTGGATTGGGGCTGGGTGGTACCTCGCCGACCCCGTCGACGTCGTCGTCTTCGGGGCCGATGATGTCGCCCTTGCTGCGCCTCCTTCTGTGTTTCCGCTTCAAGGGGGTCGGGACGCGTTTGTGATGGGCCTCGGCGAACCGGGGCGAGCGGAACCTCCGCAGGAAGGTGAACCTCCTGGCCGGCTCTTCCGGCGGTGCCCCGGTGTCCGTGTCCTCGGTCTCGCTTCCTGGGGTCTTCAGGGCTACCTCCTCGGGGTCCGCAGCGACGAGCTCGTCTTCGCTGCCCTGGAGGGCAGCGTAGGCGGCCGCGGCGCTGCAGCGCTTCTCCGACAGCCTATTGCCCTGCTCCTTGCTTCGTGGAAGACTTTCGTTGCTGAACGCCCGACCTGGGGGAGGTGTTCTCGACTCTAGACGCCTGATGCGAGACCCGGGGAACCTCGGAAACTTCGGAGACTCGGGGAGATTGAGACGCTCGCCGAGGAGACGTCCCCTCCGGCACTAATTCTCATCCTCTAACTGCTAGGGACGACGCGGTGCCCAGAACTTCCTAACCTCGATCTGGTAGTGGCTACACCCGGACCCGTGAATTGTGTGGTTTGGAGTATATCATGGGAAATTGGGCCTATGTACTTGGCAAGAATATCTAGATATTTATATACTTAGCCGTCGTAGTGGTTCGGATGAACCGAGCTAGTTGCTCTGCTCCCAACCACACGATTAACACACAAGTTCTTGGTCGCTACCACTCTATTCTACTCGAAACATCCTACCATCGGGCATTTAATTTCCTTCCCTCGATCTCTATTGTCGAACCAAGGACCGATGAACACTTTAACACACACGGAACCCTTTGTTCAATTTTTCTAAACTGCGAACATGGCGCGGATTAATTGGGGTGGCAAATTAAACCGTGTGAGTTTATTCATCATCCGCGGGTTAGTTGAAGTTGCATCAAGTGGTTTGCACGGATTTAATGCCCACGACTGATCGTTAAGTGTGTGTGTGTGCCACATTGGCGGTAATGCCTAGGTATTGGTGAATGTCTCGAAAAGTACGGATTGGTTTAAACTTTCAAGTTCAGGGGAGGAGGCCTCCACGGTGAAGTATCTCAGGGGATGTACACCCTGAAGTTTGGGGAGCGAGTACGTGGGTTGGTGTCGCAATTCGAACAAGGTGTTATCTGAATAATTGACGACACTCCGACCAGGCATTAGTTGAACGTCTCTGGAATAGCTCAGGGATGTCACGGGCCTGGCAGATAAGAGTTGCAGTATTCAGAGCCATCGGGGAGAAATCCCGACGAATCGGCCCAGCCCACCCCGAATCGTTTTCTCCCTTTCTGGCCTGCGGCCGTTCCGTCCCGTTTCGGCAGCGAGCCGAAGCAAAGACCCAATCGTTCCATTTTCGGCTTTTAATACATCACCCGGAGTCCTTAAGCGCACGTTTTGTCAAGGACCCGTCCAATCCCTATCCTCGCCGTATGAAGTCACAAGCTTCCCTTCCGTCGTCTCCATAAAGCTGATAAAAGATAAAAATGGAGGAGACAATGCCAGAGAAGAAGAGATCCGTCATAGAAAATATGAGAGGAACGTTCCGTCTCTAAACTTTCCCGAAAGTTCTCATCTGAACTTATTGTGCCTATATTATTTTCCCCGCATAAAAAATACATTATGGGGTGCATTTTTCAGATCTATTTATTTGCGGGGGCGCGTTCGCTAATTAGGGAAAAATTTGCCAGGCTTTCCGGATCCCTGGGTTTACCTCTGGGGGTATCTTCGTAGCTTTTTCCGACAGTTATAGGACACATCCGGGATGTTTCAGCATCCACTTCGACGGATTAATTTGGAGCTAATTACAGGGGGCTGAAACTAACCTCAACCGAGAACCCCCCACGTGTTAGTGGCGTCCTTCCTAAATGCGACGCTCGTGTCTCTACGTTTACATGCCCCACTCTGTCCTCACCCTCTTCCGTTCTTTACGCAGTTCTATCTACTTGCAATCAAAGAGACCACCGGGAAAAGAGGAACTCGGAGGGACGCGTTGCGATCTTTAATGGCCATTACGGGGGGGACGCTACAAAGGACCTTCTCGAATTAGGGCAGAACTTGGAAGGCGGCGTCCGCGGAACTTTGAAGACCGGCGACTGGAAGAGTCTTATCAGGGAAAACTTGAGGCGATCTCCATTGATTTCGATGAAACTTTAGAGATCAGGCCGGTCTTCAACGGCCACGTCTACTGTCGCTCTTGTATTTCGTAAACGGAGCGTCCTGACGACAAAGTGGCGTCGTCGAGGACGCTGATGTGAAGGTGACGTCAAAGAGGCCTCGAATATGAGACGTCTCTCAGAACTGGGTCTACCGAATGGTTTGAGACTAGACAGTATGGTTTGAAACTTGACTTGGAAGTATCGTGGAAAAGGAGTTCCTTAGAACCTCTTGAAGAGCGATTGTAACTCCGAGGAGGCGTCGCGACGATTACGCGGTTGACTTTTCGTCTCCTAGGGAACGACGAGGTCTGAGGGACTCATGGCCGACTCGCGAGGCCAATTTCATGGAAAGTTTCCGCCACGCCGACTAAGAAACTAACCCAGCCGGAGGAATCGGCAAAATTCTGCCGAGGAAATGTCAGGAGAGGAGATCCTTCCGAGGAACGACGGCGACGCGACGCGCTGAGTAAATGGCGTCCCCGCCGCCATCTTGACCTTTCGCTAGTCGCACAATTTCGCGGATATAATGGAAACGTGGAGACGACGAGGTCTCGGAGTCCTCGCAAAAGGAAGCTAAACACGTCCCCGAAGAAATTCCTAACCCACTCGAGGTATAGAAACGTCACCCGGTGCGCAATTTAAAGGACCTAATTAATGAAGCACTAGAAATTCGTTTTAATTCTTTTAGTCACAATTAAAGGGACGCAAAATGGTCCCATGGTTACAGGAGTACTTTTATGACGAGAATCCGGGAATAGTCTTCTTAGGGTGGAGTATGATCGGAGCGCGACTAACTCGTCCAGGACAAAAGGTCCTCTCTCTCGCAAGGATCAGCAATCCCTTCGGAAATCGGTCGCCATTCCCTTCCAGATCCTGCAAATCCGTTTATAGACTGACTCCAAACCCGGCCCAATTGAATCCGCCTTGCGAACCGCCAGAGCTCGCGCCAATTTCGCACAATACCGGATAACTCGGTTAGGGTTAGGCGAGCATCCTTCAATTACTCGGTGACACCTACGGCCCCGTTGTTTTTAATACCCCTGGCCTCTAATTTCCCGATCCATCATTTACTGGCTGACCGGTGGAATTTTTTCGCGGAGCCAGATCAGCCAAGTGGGTCGCACAACTGGACGCTTCAAGTAGGGTGGTTTCAATTCTTTTCCCGGGTCTTCCCGGGGAGTAAATTGGTAACGGAGGAAGGTAATAAAGCGGCAGGGGTGGCTCGAAATGGAAAGGCGATGCCGGCATAATGCGGAGGAATGGAAAAAGGAGGAGATAGGTGGATTCGGATTCCCCCGTAAATCACGTCTCGGACGTCCAATATGTCCCGGCAAACGCAATTGATATCCTGCACGGCCGTGTACATCATCCCCGGGGTGGTTTTCGGTGCTTCGCCCCAGATCCTCCCCCTTGACTCCTGCGACTCGTATTCGTCTCTATACATATCGTATTCTTTGGTTTAATACCGGTATCACTTCCTTTTCTTCAATTTCTTCCTAAATCTGTGCTTTTCATTTTTTATCATAAGATTTTCCGGGAGGTCTTCAGAGGAGAGCAGATTTTCCCAGGAAGACAGATTCATTCACATGTTCACTTCCCCTCCGGAGCTCGGGCGGAGACCGTAAAACGTCTCTCTGGAAAACCGTAAAACCGTAAAACCAGCTTCGTAGGCAAAGCTTGGCTAGCCGTTAAGTTTAACGACGGGGGTTGGAAACAGGGAAGCAATTAGAAATTAGTGCAGCCCCCGGACAAACACTTCCGGCTTCCGGAAGATTGCAGACCCGGTCCGCCATTTCGGCTCGTCCGAATTTCCCGATCCTTCGGCCCAATTACCGAGTAATCTTTTAAATCGCCTTTCTACTTCTGAAAAACTAGAAGCCCGACACTTCTCTTTCCTGGCATCCATGGAATTTTTCTTATTAATTTTTATCTCGACTTTCGTGCCTCCTAAGCGATATCATCCGGTCCTCTCTGATCCCACTTTCACATCGCCTTAATCGTTAGTTGATTCCTATCCGGGGGGTCCGCGTTGATAAAGGAAACCCGATATCAATTCCCGGATTATGGTTTAATTAGATGTCCGGATTGGTCTGATAATAGTGGCGGTCGTTATCGGGCGAGAAACGGGCTCGTTAATCTCGACCACTGGGCAGAACTTCTCGAAAATGAGCGGACATGTATCGGGGATAACGAAGGAACGCGTTTCGAGTCGAAAGGGGTGGAAAGTCCGACCGAGGGCAACGGCGATCGATTTGCCAATAAACGTTCCTTTTTATCGGCAAATCGACGCCAGACGAGGGGCATGAGCCACCCTGTAGAATGAATTCCCTTTTATCAGAAAATAGACGCTAGACGGGGGACATGAGCCACCCTGTAGAGTGTCCAGATAGGGAGGACCGTGTCACTTTATCGGTCGGCAGGGATCGATCGCCGATGAACGTTCATAAAGAATTCAGGGTACAGGAAACCGGAGGAAAAAGGTGGCAAGATAAACACGAAAGATCAACGGGTGTCGTCGCCATCTTTGAGGCGGTCGATAAACCGGGGAACGAAAACCCGGTTTAAATGGGCTCGTCGCCTAAAAGGGTGTTTTTAGATCATTTTAGAGCCCACCGATTAAGTCTATCGGGTTAAACGAGTCTCATTGCTGATAATTAAAATATCTATTGCATCGACACGGTACTCCAAAATGGCGGCGGTCGATTATTCTGCAGACGAAAAGCGCCGATTCGGATGGGGTTCTTTCCAGGGCGATTTCCAGGTTTCCAATGCTTCCAAACTGCCCAACCCTTAATAATTTCGGTTCTGTTGGAATTTTGAAATTCCAAAATGCCCCCGGAAGTAACGAGCTAGGGGGATTTAAGAGGAATCTCGACGTTGAAAAATGGCGTCGGAAAGCGGTGACCTACTGTTAGGGCTCGTGCGTTCTCCAGCGAGGCACGAAAGTACCGAGAGTGCTTGTTAACGAAACATTCAACTCTCGGTACGCACGCCATGCTCTAAGAATAGCCTCGGGGATGGCCCGCCTCTTCCTCCGCAGGTTTATCACAATTTACGTTCCTTGTCCTTCATCCCTTACGTTCCTCCGCATCCGAAATCCCGAAATCCCGAAATTCTACGCTTTTCCCGAATGGCTTAGCCCCCGATGTCAACGCACATTGCAGACGATATAAATACCCACGTAAATTGCCACACTCAATTATTGGTTACCTTTGATACGTAAAAATTACGCGTACGTCATTTTTTTTTTTTTCTGGCTCTTTGTCAAAGTCGTCGCTCGATTTCACGTAAGGTGCAGTAACCAGCGGCGCATCATCTTGACTGGCTTTAACGAGATTTACAGGGCGAACTCCGTAAAACTCGTTTATGACGCCATGGTTTTCAAGCAGTAGGTCGTTCGGTAGTTCCCCGGGTTCTAACCTCAAAGTCCTACCCGGAACGAATGGCGTTTTCCCCCGTGACCTATCGTGGACTTTCCGCGTCAATGGGCTCGATTAACCTCTGATAAGTAGATTCCATTGACAAGGGATTATAGGGCCGACAGGAGGCGCATCTCCCTCTCTTGGAAAGCCAACATGGCGACTGGGGATTAATCGTGGAGCTAAATCCTCCCCGTGTAAACCTATCCGCAACTTGATCCCCCGTCGCGGGATTTCGGTCATTTCGATGTCGAATGATAGCCCCGTTAACCCTTTCTAACCTTATCACAGAGATATCTTAATATCTCTCTGTTAAACTTCATTAGTGAAATAAGGGATTGTCATTTTATCGGGAAAATCAGACATTGTCCGCGGTGACCAAGCCCTCTAATGGACCTGCCGAGTCCGAAAAAAAGAAGAGGAGGTCGCGAAAACTCGATAGCCCGAAGAAATCTATCGGATTCCGTCGAAGCCCCCGGGTTATCGGAGCTCTCGTTATCGAGTTTGTCGGCAGCATTAAGTTCCCTGACGTTATCGACTTTTTCCCCCGAGACTCCATCGAGAAGTTTTCGACCAGTTGCCCAAAGAGTCGTGACGTCTTGAGTCATCATCCACCTTAAAACACCTCATAATCAGATACTATCAGATTCCACTTCACCAGGACAAACCCCCTGATTAATATAAAAAAATCCCCATCCCCATGACGGCAACCATATTCCCCAGCCAAGAAATCCTAATTTTCGAGACATTCACCTCCTAAATTTGCTCAGAACATTAATCGGGATGTTCCCTGTCCAGGAAGCTGGCCAGACCCTAAACCACATAGCGTTGAAAAGTGTGGCTGATCAAACATTCCTATTTTCCGATCTCCATCAAAGTTTCCGAGGGACCCAGAAAGTCAACCACAAAGCAAGGCTGGGGAGCAGCATCAGCTCCAAAGATCGAAGTCCCATATCTCGACCAGCAGCTTCGAGATAGGATCCAAAATGTCCGGAAGTTACCTTGGTGGAGGGTCTCCTTGTGATTAGGATGGGCTTGGCAGTTGAAGCGATGCTCCTGGGACTGCTGGGGTTGCTGGGTTTGGTACTGCGAGTGTCGGTAGGGCTGGCGTTGCTGGTGTTGCTGGTTTATCGGGGCCTTGAGGACGCTGAGGACGAGGTCCTCCCTCGCAGGCACGATCTGCGTAAGCTGCCGGCTCTGCCGGAAGAGGGTCTCCTGCTCGTCGCGGTTCATCCTCGAGCAGGGGGAACGTCGTCGGGAGTAGGACCCTGGGTTCCACTCTGGTCGCCCTTGTCCTGCCGAGCTGCCTAGCATGGCAACCTGCAGCATGCCGACCTCCCAGGGCAGACGAGGGGTCCCTGGCCCGACGAGGTTAGGTTCAGCTTCGCGAAATGTAGTCCGACCCTCGCCGGGAACATGGTCCTGGGTGGACTCTAGATGGGGTTCCCAGGGGTCGCCTGGTTACGTGTCCAGGTCCCGATCAAGGGCACTTGCGAGGATAATCCCTGTCCAGTCCAGGACCTGAATCGATCAAGGATCGATCACCAGTCGACCACCGAAATGTCCCCCTGGGGGTTGATGGAGTATCCTGGATCCTGGTACCCCGCTTCCCCTGACCATTCCGCTCTTCCCTCCCTCGCGCTTGGTTTTACGGTTCCGAAGTGTTGGAGAAGTCGTTAACTGGCGACGGACACGTGCGACGTTTCCGTTTCTGCTGTCGCTGATCGATACGGAAGCCGCGTCGCGTGAACCTTGGCTCTTTCGATCGTTCGCCTTGAACGCGGAGGGACGTCGAGGGCTCCGGAGTAAGGACGACTCGGCGATCGAACCACGGATCGCTTCTCCGTTTATCGGCGAACCACCTCCTAGATCTTGGTTTAAAGTTCACCGGTTCGTTCCCCCTCGGCGAGTCCTAGCTTTCCCGAGGCACCAGCTGGATGAACGGTTCGGCGTTAAATCTTCCAAGGAGCGCCAATGTTCCCCAGGCCTGGGGAAATTTTTCAGGGGTCTTCCTCTGGGTCTTCCCATGTCCCGCTTTCCACCCCTAGTTCGCTCTTCCTCCCGGCAGACCCGCGATCGTTTCCAGCGGGGCTGGAATTGGCTTCGTTACCCCCGGGCAAGGATCGACGCGAATCAGGCCGAGCTAAATGAAAGGGTGCAACACCAGGAGGCAGGCGCCATCCACTTCTGGGGTTGTCGATGGCAACGGTGTCTGGATTGGGGCTGGGTACTCGGGCTTTGATCGGTAACGAGGTTTGCAGCGTCCCTCTCTGCTGAACTTCTCTGCCGAGGATCCCCGTTTCCCTTTACAATCCCCAGTCCGCACATCCCAGAGCCTAGATCTTTAGGATCCGTTCCGACCCAGTGTACCCAAAAATCATTCGATCGCCTTCTCCGATGATCCCAGTCTTCCAGCTCCATAAGCCTCCAAGAAGGAGACCACCCCTTGGAGTCTAGGTCCCTCGAGGCTCGTTTTCTTCAGCGATGTGCCCGGACGACCGATCTCGTCTCACCTGAGCACTTTCCTAAAGAGGTCGCAGCCCTCGGGTTTCCAGAATAGCCTCGACGACGTGGCACGCATTCTTGAGGAACCGCCCGACAGCCAACGGCTGGCTGCGCGGGAAATGGAGCAACGGGGATGGATCATCTAGCGGATCTAAGTCGAGCTAAGGGATGCTGCCGATGCGGCTAGTTTGCTCCCCGAACGTGGCCGGTCCTCTCGTCGCATCGGCGAAAGTCCCCGTGTCCTGGAAGTAGGGCCCAAGGGGATTCCACAAGTCTGGTCCACGACCATGAACAGGGACCGCCTGGGGATGTTCCCCTCGGTTCCCTCGTGCCCCTTGGCGGTTACTCTCATCCGGATCCCAAACTTAACGTCGGCCCTTCTTCTCGGCTACGACCCACTCGTAGAATCCGGAGCTTTGTTTCACGGTGCCTTCAGGTTCCACATTGGGAACCCGATCGCTGGATGCACCTTATCCCCGTTCTCCAGCGACGAGTTCCCGGGTACGTCGGTAACGAGGCCTTATCAGTGCTCAAAGAAACGATTATACCCTGCGGCGTATAATGGAGAAGTATTATACAGTTCCTCCGTGGATTTATTCACGGCGCCGAGATAGTGGCAACGAAATTTCCATATCGCAGCGGTGTTCGCGGCCCCCGGAATACGTTCCGATAGTCTACCTAGATCCGTCTCGAGATCGGCGAATAACCAAGTTAGTGGATCCGCGTGGAGGTACCCCACACGGGGGGGAACCAGCTCGTCAGCTGATTAAATGCACTTTACGATTGCTTGGGTGTTCCAGTATTGCTTAGAGAAACGTGGTTGATCACAGAAGGTGTCTTTTCGTGGTGGCGACTCGTTTCGCCGGCTCCCCGAGGATATTGCACTTCCGTTGGATTCGTCCAGCGGGACCTGGCCGTTAAACGAGACGTGGAGACGCTTTATTGCCAGCTGGACTCGTCCAGCGCGTCGAGGGTTGGGGGTTAGGACGACACTCTACGCCGCCTTCTGCGCCCGGGCCTCGATTAACGCGTCCGTTTGGAGGTTAGTCGAGCAACGTCCTCGTTGGATGTTATTTCGCCCTGCGAGCTGTATCCCGGAGTGCCGACCTAATCCTAGCCGGTCGGATCCTAAGTCTATACGAGCGAGGACGTTGATCGAGCTTCGGCACCTCCATCAGGACCTACGCAATCCTGCGTTAAAGTCCCGAAATCATTCGGTCCACCGGTTTTATTAATATCCCGAGTTTTGGTATATACATGTGCCACTTTCACATCCCCTCGAGGACGTGTATCCTCTAGCACCGTTCCAAGAGATATCTCCCCGGTTCGACGAATCTCTCGGTCTCGGTTCCCACGAAACGCTTTCCTCGAGGATATCCGATGCGGTCCCGCCACGTGTTCCCACCCTCCCTCCGGGGCACCAGAATCGCAGTCGCCCTCCGTGATATATCCCCTCTCTCTCTCTCTCTCCTAGCCCCCTTCCGGAACTCTAGTCGCGTGTCGCGGACGCGCTCGCGCAGTCTCGCAGGAGCTGGTGCTGGTTGTCCTCTCAGGGCGAAGGCCCGCAACCAACTGTGGCTCCTGGCGGCCGGTAGTTCCGCCGCCCGCCGCGCCTCGGAGGGAGGTTTGGCGCTCGGGGGCGGAGGGTGGTCCACCCCCACCGGGACTACGTCTTCGACGCCGGTCGACTCGCCGGACGAATTCGCGCCCCGGAATGCCTCCCCATTACCCCCAGGAAGGGGGAACTCGATCCGCGTTACGGCTGATCGATGGAACCTACCCGCCTCTCTCGGAACTCATGGCGCCGAATTTACTATTTGGGGCAGACACTTTTTTTTTTTTTTACAAATGGAATCTCTTTTCATTTTCTGTAAGATTTGAGATCTTTGCTTCTTGATGGTTGCGCTAAACTTTGAGCTTTACTGCTACTTACAACCAAGTACAGCGGCCTTCTCCGGAATTGCTCGGCCCCGACTCTTCGACTTCTCGAGGGTCAATTTTGAACGACTCCGTCCACGTACAGATTTTTTTTTTTTTCCAGGTAATTGAGTCGACGCGAGAGTACTGATTTCATTTTTAACTCGCGGGGACCAATAAATCCCGAAAGCGTAAATCTTTCGTCCCTTCGGCTTGAAAATGCAAAGCTCCATTTTGGCACCGGCGCGATTCGGCCGATTGTTCCTAGCTTCGATTGTTTCGTCCGAATGATATTATGTTTCCGAGTTTCGGGGGAACCGCAACAGCAGGCGCGAAGCGGCGCGGAAAACGCGGGCCAAATCCTGGAATATCCAGGGAGGACATCGAGGAGAGATTTTATAAAAAAAAAATCTCCTCGATCTGGGGCTTTTTACCCGAAACATTTTTCTCTATCGACGAGGTCTCGTCTCGATGAAGAAATCTTCGTTTCGGAGTCCTTCGTCCTGATCCTGGAGAAGGACCCGAAGAGCTCGGTCTTCGTGGCGCGGACGTGGATTTACGTACTTTCCCTTCCCTTTCCAGGGGGAAATGGGGGAATGATGGATGGTGGGTGCGGGAAAGGAAACACTGGCCCATCGAAATATCCACGAGACTGGGAATATTTCGGATTCTCGTAAGCCAAACGATCCATGAAACGCCGCGAACGCGGATGCACGAAATTCCAGCCGAAGCGGAAACGACGGTGACCCTGAATTCGGGGCACGGGAATATTTATTTCTACGGATCCTCTCCAGGACCCTAAACATGAATTTCGGGAATACAATAAATGCCAGGCATTGGTTTAACCCTTTATCTTTAATGGCTCGACATCTTAGCGTTGCCAGCGTCGTCGTCCTGCCCAATCTTTCGACTTCGGACGAGCCTTGTCTCTTAACAAGTCGTGATATAGAAAAATGTTTCGGACAAATTTTGTAGGCGATTATAAACTCCAGATTTTTTATAGGAAACATTTTTTTATACACGCAACGGTTTAGGCACTAGTTCATCCCGAGTAGTAGATGTTGCAGCGAGGAGTTTGTGGCATTGAGTTGAGGTTAGGATTTCGCTTGGAGCAATATCTGCAGAAACGGCACGGAGATCCGCCTTCGATGTCTTCCCTCTTTTTTATCGAGGTCTGCAACTCGTGCGTGGGAGACCTTCGTAAAAGTGCATAACGTAAACCCGGGGCCCGGTTTACAGCTGTAATTTCAAAAGTGGATGGAGAGCACAACATGCATTGTAAAAGCAGCTATGCCCTCGGCTTCCTGTAGAAAAATCTCAAAGGGATCTCCGCGATCCTTAAATGAGACATTATGCTCCTTTATTGCAACTCGCAGGAATATTGCAACGTCCTGCGTCGAGCCGAACCATTCGTCCAGTATATCGTTTCGTTTCCGAAGAAACGAGGGAAATAAATTCCGGCAATCCCAGGAAAATACCCTAAGAATTTTTTTCATGGATAAATGTTCCTATCGAATTAATAGAGACTGATATGACTAAACTGGACGACGTGGGATCGACTTCAGAATTTTTAGAAATAAAAAGGTGGATCCCCAAACGGTCCGGTGAGATCCTGGGGAGGATTTATCATAGAGGCAAAGGAGTCTTCGGGAGAGGAAGTGGATTTTAGAGAGAGAGAGATCGCTCGACGGGTTTTCCTTTTCCTCGCAAGCGAAGAATCCGATTCGGCAGGGACTTCGAATCTTCCTCGTCAAAGGAAGAACGGGCACGACGTGCAGGAAAAGTTGGAGGGACTTCAAACGACGTTAGAGACGTTACCCTCCCTTTCGTGGAGAGGTTCCCTTCGGCCAGGAAAATCAATGGAGGAAGACATGGGGAAAACGTTGAATTCGTAATTATTATGGAGTGGAGGAAGAATAATGCGACACGATGCCTACATCAACCAGGAGGAAGAAAAAGTCTGGATACGGTCTATCGAAGAGAAGAGAAACCCAAGGAAAATCCGCATCAGCTTTGACTTTCGACCAAGAGAAAAATCAGACGTAAGGAACCAGCGGCGATCGAAAAGAGGCAACCTCCACTTGCACCATCGGGAGCAACGAAACGAAGCAACGCCGTATCGAGTCGACCGAGATTAAGGTCCAACAACCAGAGGACCACCACCAACCAAAAAAGAGCCCCAAAGGTCGAGTCTTCCACGAGATGCACCACATCGCTAGGACTGCAGGCTGGAAATTGGCACTCTACCTCGGAAGTGCATTTCCGGAAGCAGAAATCGAGACGGGGCAAGAGATTGGTTGTTTGGCGTGCGCAAAGTGCCAATCAGAGTGTCTCTTAGCAGACCGCGAAACGGAGAGGTGTCCATCCGGGCGATCGGTCTGCGGTACGTATTACCGGAAATCGATGGACAGGGACCGGAAGGAAGGGGAACTTCCGGTCCCCTTGGGGAGGAGACCTCGAGGTTTCGGGGAGTCAAGGCAGAGGGATGAAAGCTTGCGAGAAGACCGTTGTATTTTATAATTAGCGTCACAACATCCGGGGGACAATGCTGGGCCTAGCCAGGACGAGGGACTCGGCGCCGGAGGGCCGCGTTGATACAGAATTATCCTCTCGGAAAAATGTCACTTCGGAGACAATGGGCTACCGTGCCTTGGCCTAGGCGAGGTCAGCTCCCGAGATGAAGTGCCGCGAGCTAGGGAGAGCAAAGTGTGCTCGAGAGGGCTCCAGGGGACAAACGGGCCTCTAATGGGACCTCCGTACACCTTCGCGAGATCTAGTCGTCCACCTATCGCTTTCTTCCTACTCCATGCCCTCCGGGAACTCCTCCGAGGTCGATCGACGAGGAACGAGGTGTCTCCTGCGTTGCTTCTGGAAATGACATTTTCTTGGTCCGGGATGGAAGCGTTAGCTACTCGATCGGCAAAGAACGAAGTGCCGAGTCTGGTTCACCATCCAAGCTTATGGGTGATGGCGTTCGCCAGAAGGGACCACTTCTTTCGGTGGTAGCAGCTCGTCTTGCTAATGGTTCCCAACGAGAACCCTTACTTTGGGTGACGAGCGCATCCCTGAATCCCCTGGGAACATTTTTCCCCGAGCGAAGACATCCTTTCTCGCTTTTTGCTTCCCACTGGAACCTGGATCGACGTTTCATTACGTCGCGTTCTCTTTCCGAAGGGAACGAAATTACCTCGGACGGCCCGCGGGATAGGAATGTAATCCAAACAGAATTTCATTCCGCTCCCCGAGGAAGCGAAAGGCCGCTAACGATCGTTCCTGGACCCTGCCGGGATGTGACGGAATTGAATATCATATTTTCCTGAAAAATGCTTCCTCGTCGACGTTGGATGCACTCTTGATTCGAAGAACGGCGAACATGGCTTCCAATTGCTCTGGTATTTGCAACCAGAAACGTTCGCGCGTTCCATTGGGACGTTCCATCCCCTGCGTTCGGGCAATATTCCCGATTCCTGGTTTCACCTCCACCGTGGGGTAACGTAACTCCAGGCAAATTGTTTTTCGACCCCATGAGAGTTTGACTAGGGGGAACGGGTCCGATGGTGTCGTCTTTGGAGCCGGGGTTTGGGGGGTCTGGGGTTGGTCACCCACCACCCAACATTATCAGTCTAGTTCTCCTTCGATCTTATTATTTGGAACCGATCATAATCGAAATCCTTCTGCGAGTATCTCTTTCCAAATCCTGGAGCTATCTCTACCAACGCAAACTCCACCTCCCGCGACCAACACCGCAGTTTCCGCCTCGCAGTAGCGATCGACTCCGCTCGCGATCGATCCCCAGGTCGGAGTTAATTCCCCAATCAGAAATCTCGCTGCCAGGTGGAGTCAAGTCGGGCTAGGAACCCTGGGATGGAAATTGGCGAGGGCAGCGGTGCATAAGAGACGTCCACGCTCGGGGGCTATGCCAAGCGGCCATCGATCGGCTCTCTATAAATAGACGACGCTCGACGTCGCCGCGGTATTTAGCGTTTTGCGACAAACTTCTTTGGATGGCCCCACCAAGGTACACCCTCGAGCACCCCAGGGTGCCCATTGAATCCGCCTCCTTCCCCTTAACGTACCATATAAAGTCACAAAAACGACTCCCTTCGTCATCCCCTTCGCTCTTCTTCCTCGTCCTCTAGAGCGCGTTTCGCTTGTCCGGGGAAAATCCGCGTACTTAACTTTTCTACGCATTATTGGGTGGAAATGTTGATAACTTATTTTTTTTGCGCATCCTTAGGTGAAGATTGGCCGAAAACGTGAATTTTGTCCGCATGGCTGGGAATTTTACGGCGTCAGGGAGAAATCCCTCGCAGACCGGAAATAATGTCGCGTGTCGGATTGTCAACCGTGCTCGATCCGATATCGGAAATGCATCGCGAAATCCCAAGATATATCCTGCATATTTTTTTTTTTCTCCTATCTCGGACAGACCTATACGCGATCGCGTGCTAATCGGAAGCATCGATCGCGATCGATCAGTCCGTGTTCATGTCCGCAGTCTCACGACGCGTTTCTATTTCAATCGCCTTAATCGGCTCGTTTTCCCCGTGTTAACGTTCCCGACCTTGTCCGATAACTCGGCGAGGATCGATCTCGCATCGGAAAATGGAAACTACCCTCGGTTAGTCGGAAAATAGAATTTCCTTTCTTTCCCGCGATGCAACTCTTCCTTTCGCGTAAGAAAAAAAAATAATTCCCGGTCGCGGGAAAGAGAGAAAAAAAATTGATTCGCCCTATCAGGTGCTTCGAAGACACGTGATAAAAAATTCGATTCGCTCCCAAAACGTGCAAACCCTTGAAAACGGGATAACCAAATCTTCAAAGGAACCGCTCTCGTCGAATGAACGACGGAAAAAGAAAAAATTGTTATCCCCTGCAATTCATCGAGTTGGAATTGCTGACCCATTGCGGAATCACTTGGTCGTAACTTTTCCCGCGGAATCGCACTTTCCGAGGAAACCGCGGTTTCCCGACGATTGCTTCTTATCATCGGTTGCCTTTGGCGAGGCAACCTCCCCACTGGGTAACTTTCTTGGGAAGTTGATATTTTACTTAAAAATTAATAGGAAAGGAATACAAACAGCGAGAGGGAGGTCCTTATCGACGCTCCGCAGCGCCGAGGGGTCTTGAAGAAATATTGAGGGTGGTCATGGTCCGTTTCCCATGAATCGACCGATCCCGGTGGGAAATGCAAATTCGGGCGTGCGGCGGAAAATTGCTGCGTTTTTCCGCGGCTGATGGAAATTCGGTCGCGGTGCAACAGGCGGAAGGCCTGCAGGCAACAGGCCGATCGCCGATGGAGGTCAATAATTGATACACCCACCCTGGGTCGCGTTTTGCCACTGGCTACCCATTTGCCGGCCCTGGAATTCATTAACGGAAGTTCTGCCCAGATAGGACTCGATTTCCACCGACCGACGACGTTGCAATGGCGGTCGTTAAACCCCGAATTCGTGCGGATTCGTCGGATAGCGATGCGGTTTCCGAAACTCTAGGCGACCTCAGAGGAGGGCCAGTTTGTTCGAGGGAATCGAGAAATCTGGGAATAAACGAGGTTGCGCTCGCCGGCAAGTTCGTTTGGACCTTGATCGATCGCAAAGTCTCTTTACGTCGATTAAATATGAATTTCACGTCAATTGCGGATTTCTCAAAAATCGTATGGGGTATTTTTGTCCAGAGGAATATCTCGTTTGGAAAATTTCAACGATTATGTCCGGTGATAAGAGGGGAGGCTCGAAATAAGCCGCGTTATCCGCGCTTTACGCTTTTCCAGGTTTTCCAGGTTTTCCAGGCACATAATGTGCAGAGGCTGCTTCGTCCGATCGAAAGCCGAATCCGATTAATGCAAGGGTTGCTCCAAATAGCGGTTTATTGTTACCGAGTCGACTTTTAAAGCTGCAGTAAATATCGCGAACAAATGCCCCCTCGTAAAATCGGCCAAACTGGGAATCCTGCACTGTTACTCGGCAATGTAAACTCGCGGAAAAGCGCCGAAAGAGGAACTGAAAATTTTCCCGGGAATTATCAAGAGGGCTGTGAACCTCTCCACGATTGCCGGCCGAGCGGGAAATTACGATTTTCCGAAAGAAAGGCATTATTACCGAAAGCCCTGTACAGAGTGACGGATATACCTCTAATAGAAGTTATTCCAATTTCATAAGATCCCTGTTGGCAGTTCCATTCGAAAGCTTAGTAATTTCCAATTAAAATCCGCATTTAGGGTAAAAAAACCACCCGGATAAATTCTCGGCGACTTTCGATTTTTCTCCCCCTCGTAAAAAATGCGGGGGAGACAAATGCGCGACATAGGGAGAAGGGAATTTCCCCGTTAACGCAATTTTCCTCCCCTGGGATACGAGGGGGGTCTTTTCAATTTTGCCGATTCGTTTTGTTCGGTTTCGGAAAACCGAGAAATGGAGTTCTCTCCCCGAAACCGTCAACTCGGAAGAGCGCCCTCGAAAGCCGCGAGATATCTCCTCTTCCCCCTTAAGGTGATACGAAAGGGTCATTCTATATACATCGAAGCGTGAAAATAATAAAAAATAATATGAAATTCGGCAAAATTTCGGAAAATTCAGGACCTTCGTTGGAACCCCCACAATCACGCGTTAGTTTGAAATTATTCGATGCACCCCAGTTTGGATAAAAATTTGATAAATATTTTCGACACTTTGTGATACGAAAGGGTCGGAAAATCGGAAACAATTCGGGAACAATTCGAGTCGCGCGAAAATCCCGGCTCGTCCCCGACCTACCCCACGTGGTTCCGTAGATAGCGGAGGAACGCGTTATCACTGGCGTGATATTCTATCTGCTTAGGGCGGCCAGGAGGTGCCTTTTCCTCGGAAGAGAATCGATATCGCCCCTCGGGTCGATATCTCGTGGCAAGGCCGCTTAGCGACCCTTCTACATTATTAATCTTCGACGGCTTATCAGCTGGGACATGCCGCTGATGTTACGAAATTAATAATGTCGACACTTTTCCCGGGATACGCGCTCGTTTTTCCATTTCCCGGGATTTTCGAATTCCCGAGGAGCATTGTTAATTTTTTTTCTTTGAGATTATACATCCGACGTTTCTTGAATACTTTTTCGCAGTTTCCGCAGACGTCTCGAGTTTTCGCCAGGTCTTGGTGGGTTATCAAGCGGGGTGAGGGGTGTCTTTCCAGAGAACCCCTCTCGATGTCGATGTGCCCTCGGTTTTGATACATAAAAGGATCGATTTAGAGCTCAATAAATTCCTACGGTGGTATATATCGGAGCCCTCGTAAAACGGAGCTGGTCCTCGTAAACCGAAGCCCTAAGGGTCTCGCCCACAACTTGGAGCCCGAGGGTTGCACGTTCTGCCCAATTCTATTAAATTCTCTTAAATTCTCTTAAGGTAATGTGGCATCGAAGAGGTTTTGTTTATTAAACCAAATTCAACTAAAAAATTTCAACTCGGTCCACCGTGGAAATTTTTGGTGAATTTCCAAACTCGTGTGTACGACAGCGTTCGGAATTAAACGAGATCAAGCATTAATCCCGAAATCCACCGACGTCCGTTGGAAATCGGAGATGTCGATGAAAAAGTTTGTTCCACCCTCCTCTCGACAGTTTATACAAATTTTCCATATCACGCCGATCGCACATCCCTCGAGGGTATTCCATGTTGGACGGAGTTGATAATTATCGGGAGTGGCGGAGATATTTCATTTTTTTTTCCTGCCTTCCAAGAGGGGGTGGAATTTCGAATCAATGGCTGGGATCGTGATCACGCTAGATTAACGTCCTGAGAGGCGTGTCCTTGACTTTTCTCGGACTATTAACCTAATCCTGAAGGGAAGTCTCGCACGGAAAGTGGAATCTCGCTCGAGGGGAAAATGGAATATATCGCGATTGTTCCGGTGCGCCCTCCTCGATTTTCAGATACCCTCGAGTTATTCAAATCACTCGAAATTGGATCACGCTACGTCTTCGAGTAATCCGCACCCTTAATTTCCGCCTCTAAAACGCGAGGCCCGAATCCGATTAAGCGGCGAAGAAAGGATAAAAATAACGCTTTAAGACCCGTCCATGAAGCGGGGAAAATCCGCGGAGACTTCAATGCTTGTCTTAAATTCCTCTGACGTGTTTCCTTCTTCTTTTTAAGAATCGACGATTATAATAAACCCGGGACGAATTGACGGACGATTATAAAAAGTTTAGATGTGCGGGTTATCATTTCAAAATGGTGGTACCAAATGCGCTTGCATTGGATGGGTGGATTTTTCTTTAAATTTTTAATACTTTCTAAACTAACCAGTGAAAGGAATTAAGCAGGATAGTTTAGGGTTTTGTGGGATGATTAATGGTTTATCTTTCGCTTGATTTTCTTTCTTTTAAACATTAGATAATTCAAGTTTTCCCCGTATCGACTAGGGATGGCGTTTCCGTCTGAAACAGGCGGCGCCATCTTGCAGTCCCAGGCTCAACTTTTAAACCCCTTCGGATTTATGTTGAGTTTACCGTCTTTGAAGATCCCTACACGTGGAAAATCCCGAACAGTCCTTAACTACTATTCCATAGAATTATTTTAAGCTTCTTTCCTTTCAAGCGGTTTAAATTGTCCACGAGTAATGAATGATTTAAACAGCGGGGCGTTTCCATGATTTCTTGACCTTTGGCGTGAATTAAATCTCGCTTGTTCTTTTCTTGCTGGAAATGATCGGTTCCTATGAACTCTACCTATTTGCAAATTGTCACTTTTTGCGGGTATAATCAGTGACACAGCTTTTCAATTCTCTCGGCCAGTTGCGTTGCATACGCATCAATTTTTTCTCTGACCTCGATCCTATCTGTTGATTTTACACCCTTCGTGTCTATGGGTATCAGATTAGCCGGGAAATGTTCGGAAATATTAATGAAAATCTGTCGAATGCAGGTTGACCTTTGGCAAATCGATGGCATAACGCATTCTCGGGGAACGACATTCCGGCAACTTAATTCCCCGCCGCCATTAATCTCTTATCGTTCCATTGGATCGATAAACGGTGTACTCGTGGAAACCCATTAACCAATCAATGGTTTTAGCGAATCAAGGCATGGAGACTACCTTACAAGTCCATTGAAAAAATATTTGTTCGTGTAGTTCAAAGGAATCATTGTCATCCCGACAGAGGACGTAATGACGTTGAGAAAAATCGATGCTAATTTTCGTGCACTTTTTTCCACCTCATAACCGATCGCATGGAATAACATATTTCCCGCAATTTGAAGCGGAAAATTGAAATATGACGCGCAATTAAAAAGGGCCTCTGGAGAATGTGCGCGATCCTCATACTCGCAATTATTTTCCCCCCTCTTTGGGGAATCCACTTTGCCGAGATTCCGAAACGCCGGACGTCGGGGACATAAAATGCGGAACTTTAACTCAGGTTCTTCCCGGCGCGGTGCCGAGGGCCGCCGTAAAATCGAGTTTCAACCAGTGCAGATGTGCATTATCCTCGTCAACCGCCGCATAAAGCCCCCCGGTACTTCGAGAGTGAATATTTATGCACCAGGGACCGTGCCAAGGAAGTTGCATCGCCTAGGAAAGAACTTTAATTCGTCTTCCTCCGCTTCATCCGTCACTACCAAGATGGCGGCGCGTCCCAGCAGACGCGACGCGCTCACCTCTCCGAATATCTTACTACATATCGAGAGAAGTACATCGAATTTCTGCTCGATTATCTCCAGGAGATTAATTCAAGCTATCATCTACGAGCATTTTCAGTAACCGTGTTCATGTTCCTCTCATGAAACGTCCAAAACTTGAATTCGTCCTCCTCCACTCGATCCAAGATGGCGGCGCCTCATCAGAGGCGGCGCGCTCACCTCGTCGAATTTTATCGTTCATTTTGGGACCGAGACCGTCAAATTTCTGCTGGAGTGTCTCCGGAAGATTAATTAAAATCACTTTTTACGACTATTTCGAGCAGCCGGGTGGGCATTCGTCCGGCAAACGACGCTCACTTCGGCTCGGTTTACGATTGAACGTCGGAGAAGTCTACCCGGCATTGTCTTAGCTGCTTAAACACGGAGTCGGTTGATTTCCGGGCGTCCAACTTCAGGGCCGAAGGAATTATTCAGCAGGTTTCGAGGGGAACAAAGGGAGGTGCTCGGCCCGGGTGAAGCGCGACACACTTCGATCGTAAACGGGGATGAATGAAGTGAGGGCGAATTTTAATGGCACCTTGGGCAGCGGCTCGCTGCTTCATCGATCTCTGGAAATTGTTCCCCTTGCCCTGGCACACCTATGAAATCGACTCAGGGGTAGGGAGGCGGTTCGTTCAAGGGAACTAGACCATTCGGATGGATCAATTTTTCCCAGGTCTACTGGCCAGGTGCAATGGCCGCGCGTCGTGACGTCAGGGAAATCCGAGCAGGAAAGTCTCTCCTCGAGTCCTGGAGGACCTGCGAAAGTTGGTCGCAAAGGAAGGTTCATTAACGACCAAATATTTGGACGTGGTCGAAGCAGCAAAAGGAGGAAATAATGAGAAATCCTTCCAGTTGGTCGAACACCATCCGACTCGGAGTCATTGTCAATCGCCTCGTTTTAACTTCTACTTCTAGTCATTGTCAGACGCCTCGTTTTAACTTCTACGTGTAAATATTCCCTCTGTGCAACATCGGGGGAGGCTGTTAATCAATTATCAAAGCTCGGTTCTGTCGCTCTGGATTAGGGGCGAAATATGCGGCGACTGGTTTAAAGGATTATCCTGCAATTTCGCCCAGAGAAATTCTCCAATTTCGGGGGGCATTTTTAATTACTTCGCCGTTCGATTATTCGATCCCATGGCAGTGTTACTCGGTCTGTACTCGCTCCCTTTTCCCTTTGCGGGGGTTAATGGATATACTCACATGGAGAAGTGGTAGAGGAAGCACTTCCAGCCCGTTGGTCGCTCCAGGAAGTTGTAGACCTGACCCTGGAAAGTCGCCTTCCCAGCTGGACGATGCTCTTTTACGTGGTATCGGCATTCCCAGGCATTTCGGTCGTTTCCGGTGCCCAGGAAAATCCTGGGGTCCACTCCTGCAGGGGAGAAGGACATTTCAACTCGTTAAAAAGGATAGAGTTGTTGAGAAAATTTTTCTTTTATGCCGAACAATTTTTCTTCGCGTGTATGATACATAATTAAATTCGCTTCTTCATAAAAAAAAATCCGATCAGAAATTTATCCACCCTCTGGTATCATATCACATGTATATAAATCCTGTACGACATGATTGGTCGATCCTGAGGGTAAGAATTAATTTCACTTAGGGGACATTTTTGGGAATGAAGCTCCGCATAGGGTTTGCAGGAGGAAAGATCTGATCTGTATAAAGTCATGCAGGAGATTTTACCTCCGGTGAAGGTGTCATTGTTTTCCGACTGCAAGGTCCCACTGATGTCGGAAATAGGCGAAGGGCTTGGTTTCAGACCCGAGGGTGGCTGCAACCCCGACAGATCGCGACCACCACCTCCACCTGCATTGCCTTCCCCCATAGGCACGATCGTCACATTTAAAGGGCCCCGGTTACCTGTATAGAAAATGGACAAATTCGACGATGTGCGTATACGCTTGGAATATCGATTTCAGGGCCTCAGTTAAGATCGAGATAGATCTAGTTGTCACTTGTATATTGAAATGTTAATATGCATGGCCGTATAACATTTCTCCCCTGAAAACGTCTGCTCGTGGCACTCGCAGCGGAATGGCCGGCCTCGCAGGGGGGGGGAGCACTTTATTATACGGTAATATTCATAAAACTCGTCGAGGGCCCCTCCGAAGCAGCCATTAGCAATTCTCTTTAAGTCCGAATGCACCTCGGAAACGCCTCGGCCGGTGTTAATAAAGGGAAAGGGAGAAAAGGGAAACGGTTAAGCACTCTCTCGCTTTCCGAATGCCCTTACGTGCGGCTTCCGCAGAAATGGAACCGAAAGCTCGAAATCCCGTGTCAAAGCTTCCGGACAATCCGAGCGAAATGACGCAAATGTCGTTTCCAGACCCGAAACGTACCCTTAACCTTTTCTACATTCAATTTCCGCGACTCTGGGTAATTTCAATCGGTCATGCGGAAAGAAAGAGCTATATAAAATATAGCTATACGTTTAACGAAAAGTTAGAAAAGGAGAAGAGTTAAAAAACGAACCGGAAGTCGTCACTTCCGCGTCGCTTTAGAGGCGATTTAGTATTTGATATTTCCACCTCGGATCTCAGAATTGGACTGGTTTAATGGACAGTCCATTGTTCGGAAAGTTTCGAGCTTCCTCCCGGCGAAGCTGAAGAGGGAACCAACGGAGAAAACTAATTCCGGCGCCGAACCCTGACATATCCTCATACCCTGAAGAGCCGTTGAACTTTGCAGACTATTCGCGGAAATATCAGGTGGATATTGTTAAGTTTAGTTCGATGATGGTTCCCGGGGACCTACTTACCTAAATAAGTGAGCCAAAGGTTGCGGATGGAAACGTTCCCACGAGAACCATTTTTAGTTATCGCGTATCGGTCCCCTAAAATTGGATCAGATAGGTCTAACGAGCCGTTAATGTTTTTCGGCATACCCGGATTTTGCGTTTTGCTGGTGTTTCCAGGGAGTTCCGCTTTGCTCTCTAGTCTGTAACCGTGCCGGTATTATTTCCAAAGTCTCTAAGTACGCGGCTGCAGTAACGAGAGCTGCATCCCGGTAAAGATTAACCCCACCTCTCGGTTCTCGGTTTTTACTCCGGTTTCCCCTATTTTCGTAAAAAATTCCTGGTTGCGACTAGGACGGGACTAATTCAAGTTCTCGTCAACCTCGCATCGAGGTGACCAAAACGTGGAGGGTGGAAGGGGACGTCGGAGAGCCTTTGTCGCTGGTGGCGTTCCCGCTGGACAACAAACGGCCAAACAGAAGTGCCTCTGTACGGGTGTTCCGTATAAATACAAGACTCCATCTTGTTCAAACTCTCGCAATTTGCGTTTCCAGCTCCTCTACATCCTCGACATCGATCGCAGAAATGGTTACGCCTCTAGTGTTGACTCTACTATGGACGCCGACCAGCACCCATTGCTGCTGATCGGCACCATCGGTCACTATCGACTAATGCTAATCATCGATTATAGACTATCAGCACCAAACACCGAAGATGGGCGTAGATTGGGATGAGAGTTAGGTGCCGAACTCACCTGTCCTGGAGGTGGGAGCCAACAATCCTTGCACCTCTTCCAACGGCATGGTCTGGCCGCGGTGATCCCTCTGTCGAGGACGGTCCCTCATTCCTGGAGAGGAATCGAACCGGGACGTCCGGTCCGATTTCCGGGGCCAGGAAGAGATCCCTCTTAGGGGAAAGGACCAGAGGTCGGGTCAGGATCGGGAACGGGATACCGGAGGAGTCCTGAGGGACACGTGGTGGAGGCTTTGGTGGTCGGTGATGGTGCTTCATCGCCCGGCCGTCGCAATTACGACCATTACGTCACGCAATGAATGTCCAGCGGCTTTTCGGGTCGCCTTTCGTCCTTTGCCAGGAGATTTCCGGGTTTACTCCTGGTGCCTCCTGGAACAAAGCCGGAAACGCCAGCAAAATCAATTTTCTACTCGAGATCCGTTGTTATAAAATATTTGTAAAATTCAAGTAGGACGTGTAAAGTCGAGGAGGATTATTCATTTAATGTCTGAACGATGAATTAGGGTATTGGTTTCTTAAGGGCTGACATATTTCCGAAGTTGAAGGGATGTTTCCTTCTTTTTTTGGGGGGGAAAAAAAAAGAGGGAAACGTCGAACTTCTACGATGGCCAGGACTTGGAATTTATCGAAGCTGTTCGGGATCTTTTATTAAGCCGGTTTACGCCGCGATTTATTTATCCCGAATGTGGTTTAACATAAATCAGGGATGCCTCCTTTAATCCGCCGTGCCGTAAAATCTGGAAATCGATGCATTCGGGTCGGAAGTGCCTATCAATAAAATGGATCGTAACGTCATGCCTGGGAAAATCTACACGAGACATTAATTTACCGCAGAAACGGAAACTCGCACTCGAGGGTAAATGTTGCGCACAATGCTGCGAACATTGCAATTGCATTATCGGCGTTACACCGAAATCTCCCGAATAGATAGATAACAATTGGTCCACTCGATCACTTTTGGCAAGCTTGGCAAATTCATGCATGCAATTACCTGTAAAAAAATTCCACCGAAGCAGAAGGTGATTTAGGAATTAATTCGTTGCATCGTTACAAGAAGAGTCGTTGTCCTGGGGTATTTTCAGAGGTGGCGGTATTTTCTTTTCTTACCCTGGAGGGTGCTCTTTCGGGGCGAGGTGAGATAAGAGTAATTCAGAGCGAAACCAGCTCGTGGATAACAAAAGGTTATGGTCGTCGAAAGGAGTACCCTCGGACCATGGCGACCAAGTGCAAGCTGGACTCGTTTCTTTTCCACGCGTGTCCCTTTATTCCACCTCTCGTCGGGATGATGATTAAAGTGCCGAGTAATTCAGGCCGAGATAACTAGGGACAACCGCGTCGCGAGTTTCGTAGCTTTTTCCCCATTTTTTTTGTTTGCCCTTAATAAAATATAAAAAGAAATGTCCGCGGTCGAGACGAACGGTCAGCGAGAAGAGGGCCATGGCGTCAGAGGGTATTTCGACTCGTTTTCTCCTTTCTTCTATTTTTCCTTCCTTTTCTCTTGCGTGTGTGACTTCATTCCCACCCTCTAGTCGAAATGCTGATTAAAGTGGAGGGTAATTGGGGCCGGAGATACCTGGCGGGAACTGCGTTACCTATCTCCTCGTTTTTTGATATGCATCTTTGACGCGCCGGTACGTGGACCTCGAAGGTGGGGATTTAATTCAAACGTCCGAACTAATAAAGGGTAATTAGGGAAAAGCTTTTGGGTAATTAGGTTACCGGAGGTGAGGCGGAATTTTTAGTCAGTTATGGGATATTTATGCGATATCCTTTGAGCCTGTTTACGCGTAAACATCGGGTATCGATTTAACTTTGGGTAGGCTAGGGAACCCGGGCTTTTGTAGCCTCTGGCAAACAAGTACACAGAGTACAACTGAAATAATGCTCCAGATTAAATAGGTATTATATCTAAATTAACGAACGAATAAATCGAGCCGATGAGTGCACAGTCGTACATTATTTATTAATGTTCCAAGTAGAGAATCTAACAATTGTCTCACATCGTTCAGTGTCAAGTGCGCCCGTGGCTGACCGTACTTTTTCTACTTACGAGTCCGTGCATTGCCCTGACCGTTCCACTAGTGTGCAGTAAACTCCATAATGCGAGTGCGGAGCGCAAAATGAAAACCGATTATAAAAATACCCACCGAGTGCAGCGAAAATATCAGCCAGAAGGAAAATGCCGTATTTCTGGGGCAGAGTCGGGCGAGGCGGCGATTCTTTGAGCGAGAAGGAATAAGAGGGGAAAAAGGAAAATTGGAGTCGTGCAAATGGCCGTCACGCAACCCGTTGCTTCTTCGACCGTGTGCTCCTCCCTCGAATGTTTGGTCACGTCATGCCGCGGTTAACTCAAAGAAAGGTGTCGGATTTTTCTAGCGGGGTGTCAAATTTTCATCCCCCTGTCTGTGCCTCCTGTAAATAGACCCAGGGGAGAGACCGCACCCTCGGGATTTCGGGATTTCAGGATTTCACGGATGTCCCGAGAACGAAGCCTTCGAAATTGGAAAACGTAATGGCGGACTTTGACGGCATCCCTTAAAGACAATTCTACTAAGAAATCATTGGAAGGAAACAATGATCGGACAATGAACTATTGGATGGGATGATTTTATTTAATTGTTTCCATTTGCCGTGAAACTCAACCGAACTTTCTGATCGCACCGCGAATGAAAAGTTTCCCTCCGAATCGATTTTCAAATTCAAGCTTTCCCGGGGAAATCAATTGATACATACCGTTCGGAATTTGCGTGTATGAATATTTATTAAAATAAAAAAAAAAAAAAGAAATACGACCGACGGCGAAACTGATTTTTTTTTTCCCCTCGTCTGTGACGAATTTGAATTTTTCGGACCGATTTTTCCCAGTGAATTTTCACTATTCTTTCGCGTATGACGATTTGCATATCTCTGTCGATGAGGATACTTTATCCTTCCGACTAGCAAATGGAAACGTTTGCAATATTTAAATAAAGCGCAGGTCCGCGAAACGGTAATTTGCCTGCATGCAACGCATTGCAAATAAGACGATTATTATTGGCATTGCATCGATCGCTATCCGGAGGCATGATTCTATGCATGCACATCGCTGATGCATCAATGAATACCACATATGCCCGAAATAATGAACAATCGCATTGAGAAACAATTAACCTCCGGAACGACGACGATAATCGCGATTGCGTAATTATTTCAACTACCAGATATGGTTAATTAATATTTAGGATAAGTGTCATCCCCCTCAATTAAGCATGAAACATGAATGCAGAATAATCATTTAATATTTCTTAAAATTGTGCGTGCAAATGGATGAAGTGGATGTTATAGATAGAGGGAAAGAAATTGGAACGTTAAAAGATGAATGTAATAATATCTCGATGAGTCGCGGATATCGATCGGTGATATAATTCACTTTCTCGATGAACAACGAGGGAGGAGAGAATTCCTGGGCTGAAATTTCCCGCGCAAGTCCACCTGGTCTCATCGAGCAGGTAATCGAGGAATTAATTCCACCTCGAATCGATTGGATAGCCAACTCGAAGCGATGAATAAATTTCCCCCCTAAGCAAACGTCCCTCCATCGATCATCCCTTGCACGGCACAATAAGGCATCGCCCTTAACACTTTCTCCTAATCTTGAGAAAGGAAAAAAAGAGTCAGTGGAATAATAACCCGTCCTTCGGGCACCTTACTAACATAATTCCATAATGTTCCATATAAAACATTGGTACAGGTGGCGGGATATTCCGTAATCCATAAAAAGATCGTCGGTTTATATTTCATTCCGGGGGCGATGTAAAATTCCGTACCCACCCTCGTTAGGCGTTCCTAATGTTAGTTTTTCCCCGTGCTAATTAAGAGTTCGTAAAATAACCACGCCGCCCTTCTCGAGATCACGCAATGTGTGGAAACATCACGCACCTTAACCTGTTGCGAGGTTTCCACAAGTCCCAGCTTGGCCAACATGGCGCCAAAGACACATTTTCAAATCGCCCAACAACCCCCAATTTTAATGGAATATCTGCGATAACCAGACCAAAGATCTGGCCAAAGACCGTAAAGAATAGTAAAAAATCGGTAAAAAGTCAAGTCACCTTAAGAACAAGTCCGCTGAATCCATAACGTCGATTCCGTAGATTGCCGTCGATAGCGCTGGTGGTCGAGGATGCATTTATCAGATGGTTTGCAAAAGACACGTGTTCTTTGTGTCATGAGGGGGTCTTCTGTCCCGGATCGACCGATTAAACGTCGAGACGCGTTGATGCGATTTTTGGGATTTTAGCTGGACTATTCGTTGTGGTCAGTCATGGTGGAGCCCTTTCGGTGGAGTTTCAGAACAAGAACACGTATCGTTCTCGAAGTTGTATGAAGCTGTCAGACAAATAGCGGAGGGCGGACGTGCAGCGGTCGTAGCTGATGAATATTTGCTTAGAGTAAAGAGACCAGGGTGGTTACCCCGGAGCAGAGTCGGCAAGTTCGTTGACGGTGTTCCCGGGTCTGGTTTTTCAGGTTTGCGGTGTAATTTCCGAGAGAGAGAGAGTCGAGGAACCACTCGGCTCTACAAATTTCCAGCTGATCTAGATAAACATTGACCAAGGAAACGAGTCATTAGACGGTACACGGTCCGAAAGACCGAGTGCCCTACTCCACGAGCAAGTATATCCCTGAACTGTCGTCGACGGGTATCGATTCGGTCTGATCAGCTCGATCGCATGCGTCCGTATCGAGAGCACGTGTAAATGTATAGTCGACACGTGTAACAGCTGGCAAAAGACACGTGGACGTTGGGAAGGCCGGATGGGTGCCTTATCCCTCCGAACAGCTGATGGGGTCCATCAGGGGCACTTATTGGATTCTCCGTCGCCAATGAGTGGATCCTCCCAACTGGGCCAGGACTAGGTCGCGAATGCACGTCCGAAAGTCCTGGTCATTCCATTTTATCAACCCTCGAGCGTATCGGACTACAACACACGTTTACATGCCGAACAGGTGTCTGATAAGACTATAAGTACACCTCGCGCTCCAGGTGTCTGGGTCCGTCGATGGGGTTCTAGGATGACAAGGAGGCATCGGCTCCGAGTACAAGTCATTCAAGGACTGATAGTAACGCCAGGATCCGATGGTCCTTCGGGATCGGGCAGGATATATCGCTTGGATGGATCAGCGATCGATGGTGCCTTCAAACTTGCCCATCGGCAACACGTGGGACTTCGGACGAGACACGTGGACCGTCCATAAGACCAATGGGCGTCCAGGTTGATCCATCGGCGGTTCCGAGCGATTCCTCAGGTGGTTCTCCCTGGTTCCCAGGGTTCATGGTTCGGAGCCTCGTTCCAGATGAACTCTGGACCCCGCTCGATCGAGATCGCGGCTCCTCGAGGGTGCGATCGGTCCCCGAAAATTCTTACGCGTGGACTGTCCTGGTGCGCGGTCCCCAGGACGAGGGTTCCGGCGCGGAATACACGCTACGCGGGTTTACTCCTCAAGTCCTGCGGCGGTTTGAACGCGGTCGGTCCGATAGGAGCCACCACGTTCAACGCTCTGCGCATGTAGACCGCGCTGAACGCTATACCGCTCTGGGGTACCAACCCCTCGACGTGCAACCTACCCCCACTGTTTCCTGACACCACCGGCGACCTACCAACCTTCGCGCATCCCCTGCGTTGGTTGTAGGTCGCGCAGGGTGACGTCACGGAACTGCGCCCAGGAAAAGCGCGGGCTTGGAGGACCCAGGAAGTCTGGAAAGGAAAAAAAAAAAAAATCCAGGAGTCCCATGGCAACCATGGTGTATGTCTAACCCAGAATTCCCCCGTCAGGGGTGCGCAGTGACGCGCAAGGGGAGTATTCCACGTAATGATACATAGCGCAGGACGTACAGAATGTAATTTTTTATCATACGAAAAAGAAGGGAAAAATCATCAGATCATCGATCCACCTAATAGTTTGAAACTTTACAACGCGAACAGGGATACTATGAGGAAGGTCCTGAAGCTCATGAAATTTCAATTCCTTTCGAATTTGTTTACAGGTATTTTAAAAATAGTTTATAATAAATGAAATTTCAAGAGTCTCAGGACCTACCTTTGGGTCTCCATATTCACGTTTTAAAGTATGAAACGATTTGAGAAAGCTAGCAAGGCCGGCACTTCCCTGTTAATATTACTTAGTCCATCGATTTCGTCGGCCCCGCGGACCTGAACTTCAATGCTAATTCAACGCCGTCGTCGACGCCAATTCGCCATTTATTTCGCAAGTGCGACAATTCATTAAGGACGCGCTTTCATTCCGCCTAACAACGACGGGGCTGTGTACAAGCCTTCTTTCATAACGAGGCCGTAATTGCGCGAGGCTAAAAGGGGCATTACTTAGTCCATCGATTTCGGCCGCGCCGCCGACATGAATTTCGATGTATGGAAATATGTCACCGGGCTCCTTCCCTTCGGCGTGAATTAATCTCTCGTCGCCTCGAACGATAACGAGGTTACGTCTAAGCGCTCTCGTGTCGAGGGATTATTTTAAATAATAGCTGTCAGTTAGGCAGGAAATTATTCCTCTCGTGTGGAAAAGGTGCCGCGAAGTATCGATGATTTGGTTCCTTCGTGCGGCACAAGATAGCGGCTATGGGGAAGATGCATGGTGGCGCTATCTTCGAGCTTGACGATGAACTTGCTTGCCAGTTTTATTCGGTCGGCTGAAAAGTATTAAAAGTGTTGTGGCATTATCGACATGCGATCAACGAAGAACAGAAATCTTGCGCCTATTTGAAGCATCAGTCGATAATGTAGGGTGACAAATCTGGAAGTGGGAGATCCAATGTATGAGTGTGGACTTGCGCATACGGGACTTTAAAAACGATTGTTCGCGCACGAATTGTTGAACAAGAAGTGCATTCGTAATTTATAACCTGCTGGAAATTACGGAATAGGGAATAAAGCAGAGGATTAACATGATAAGCGAAGTAACGAGTAGATAAATAATTGCTACCTTAACCTCAAATTAGCATCGCGCGATCTCGAAATGGCGCAGATTCAAAAGTACAGTTTGCGACTGGCACGTAAGTTGTTCTCATAATTTATAATTATCTTAAGGTCGTATGTAATCATTATTACAATGAAACTCGACCTGGCAGCCTGCAAAGGCTATTTGGATAGTTTAATTTCATGGGTTAACCTATATGTTCCCTGATGTGGATATTAACAATTATGTAATGGCAAGGCAATGCTGTTTACCTAGAAAAACAGACTTTACTGGCAAGCAGCGCAGCAACTCAGACGTGTAATTACTCCAGTAATCCGAGGATAATTAAGGATTCTAACACAGCGGCTCTAAAAAGAGGAACAGGAGGGCGGAGTTCTTTTAACGGCTCCGTGTGCACCGTTTTTGGTGCTAGTGGGTTTCTTGGGCGGTATGTCTGCAATCAATTAGGAAAAATTGGGACACAGGTAAATTCCGTTGCATATCCAAGGTATAAACATGTTATGAGAGTATGGGAGGTTATCAAAATTGCAGAAATGAAAGTATGAATCTTTATGTTGTAGTTAATTATTCCATTTCGAGGGGATCACTACAACGTTATGCAGTTAAAATTATGTGGCGATTTAGGACAAGTGCTTTACAGCCCTTTCCACTTGTGTGATGAAGAATCCATTCTGAAAGCAATTAAATACTCAAATGTTGTTGTAAATTTAATTGGCTGCGATTGGGAAACCAAGAACTTTAAGTTCAACGATGTAAATGTCGAAGGGCCAGCACGACTTGCCAGACTTGCAAAGCAATCTGGAGTAGAACGATTCATTCATGTTTCTTGTCTTAACGTGACTGCTAATGAGCCAGTGAGTTGAATATTTTATTATAAAATGTACTTCTCTTGTAAGGAATGCTTATCTATCGTTAACGAAACTCATTTCTGTTTCCTTCTTCATAAGCCAAAATTTTTGAAAACTGGCTCCAGATTCTTAAAGTCAAAATTGGCTGGTGAAGAAGCAGTAAAAAAAGAATTCCCAGAAGCTACGATCGTTCGGCCATCGGACATATATGGCCAAGAGGATAAATTCCTTCGCCAGTACGGTACCAAATTCAGAGTGCACTTGAGGTAATCAAAAAACAATTCGTTTCGTTGAGATGGAATTTTTAAAGTAATATATAAGTAGTGACAAGGCTCTTATTTATGAAACTTTTCTCAGAACTGGGTGTACTGAATTATTTCAAGTTTCATGAATGATTAACTTCTCTGTTGCCATTTTCATGTCATCTTAATATTTTAGTTCACTCATTTAAATCGAGTGATAAAGAATGTCATTCTCTTTCAGAGGAATACCCCTCTGGGAGAAGGGTGAAAAAACTGAAAAACAACCTGTTGCAGTATATGATGTTGCAGCTGGCATAGCAGCATTAGTAAAAGATCCAAATACGGCAGGCAAAACATACCAATTTGTTGGGTCTGTAACTAGAATATATTACTTACATCAATTTTGGTTGTTTTGTTACTTCAAAGAACACGATGCAAGTTTCTTTTCTAAAATGTTTGCACTTTTTTTGCAGGCCGAAACGTTATAAGTTGTCTGAGCTGGTTGATTGGTTTTGTGGTTTCCTAAGATACGAATCCAAGAAGTACGGATATCGAAGACTTGATATTAAACGTTTTCCATTATTTTATTTGAAACTTGAATTATGTTCAGCATTAAGCCCTAGTTACCCAGCAGGTCTCCTTCATTGGGAGGGTATTGAAAAAGTGAGTAAGGTTGAAAGATTTTTAAAAAGCCCAAAAATAGATCAAGCCCTTTTCTAAACAAAAGTCCGACAAATGGGGTGCTCAAATAAGTAATTTACCGGCATAAACAAACGTGGTAAATTAATTCTATCTTATAGGAACACATAAGCGACGTCGTTCTGAAAGACTTACCTACCCTTGAAGATCTAGG
Organism: Orussus abietinus; assembly: GCF_000612105.2. Lineage (NCBI taxonomy): Eukaryota > Metazoa > Arthropoda > Insecta > Hymenoptera > Orussidae > Orussus > Orussus abietinus. The sequence continues at coordinate 140,245 of NW_019394232.1, read as the reverse complement.
AATTCAGTTAACCGAAATGGAAAATCAAGTCCCATGGGAGATGAAAATTTACAAAATTGATGGCACTTACGATGCTGACTTAGGAGAATTTGATCCACCACCGTTCCCTAAAACCGTCCCTCTTCCATATTAGTGACAGTTCTTACCATATAAGCACATGAAATCACATCGTACCACAGTGAAGGAGGTATCTCTTCGGTGCGTTATAATTTATTCGTACAAGTGAAAAGAAATCATTGCAACTACGAGGTAGTCATTTGTGTACATAGGAAATCTCCTAAATAAAGATTGTTCCTCGTAAGGAAGCCACTTTCTGTGCGCCCTAACCTCGTAATGATAGGGAACCAATGAACAACACTTGTCGATCGAAGTGGTGAATCATTTTATTGTGGTTATTGTTAACAGAAAGTCATAACCTCAACCGTGTTGGCAGAGGTCTATCTTCGATCAAAGCACAGAGTACTTCTCCGGTTAAGCTAGCTGTCGGTAAAAACGAGGGAATGCCACGCTGTACTAACGAAGCAGACGTCGATACGAGGATTGCACGAATTCTTTAGCAGAGGATGAGAAGATGCAGAAATTCCTTAATTATTCCTGCATCCCGATGTTCGTTTCGCGCACGTACAGTTAAGGCGATGTGGGAGAACCGCTTTAGAGACCGAGTGAGAAACTTAGCAGTTCCCCGGTGTGCTCGATCACTACAGGAGTTTCACGTCAAATGATCTTGGAATGAATAATTAATGTTTAGGACCGATACAAGGTATAGTTAATGTCATTTCTATTGGTCATTGTCCTCGATTGCATTTAAGGATATGCGCGTCAGCTCAGCCGATGGGACTTGAAACTTCCACCGAGCAGAATTCCTTTGAACGTCTCTCACCATTGTAATCGTTTAGGAAGAACAAAGAAGAAAATCCATCCAAAGGAATTCGTAATTCTTTATGACTCGAGTCGAAGTACTCAACTCATCGCACCCCTAATATCCACATAACGAACACCGACAGAGTTGGGGGTCGCAGCGCAAGCTCAACACCGCGGAGGCATGCACACCAGGAGGTGTGGATTCCAGAAAGCCGACCTCGACGAAGAGGACCTTCTTGCTCGAGATACTATCACGGAAGCTGCCCCTCGCGGCGTGCTAGATACAGACGTGCTTTAGATTCCATAGAAAAAGTTAGACGAGGGGGAGCAAAAGGATCGCAAGAACAAGCTGGCTGCCCGCTAAGGTGCTCGACCTGGAGCCCAGATTATCGTGCACGACCTTCTCGTGGCAGCGGGCTATGACGTCGAAGTCGACCGTGTTCATCGGCTTGCCGTTGTACTCCAGCGGCGAGATGCAGAAATTCCGCTGCTGGAATTCAACCACCGAGCTGTTGGCGAAGTCGCTCTCGAGGACGTCGTGGATCTGGCAGTCGCAGGGGAAGTAGTTCTCGACGGCGCTGATGGTGCCGACCTCCAGGACCGCATCGCCGGGTCGAGGGGCCTCCAATACGTGGTTCCCGTGGAACCTGAACATCCCAATGGCGCTGTTCGAGTAGATGTGCAGCTGCTCGATGGCGTCTATCTTGTTGTTCATGATGTTGATGTTGTCCACGTGGCTGAGCCCGTTGAAGGCGTCCTTGCGGACAACGGCGAGGTCGCTGTCCTGGACGTTCAGCTCGTGGACGTGGCTGAGCCCGTTGAACGTGTTCGGCCTCAGGCTGTCCAGGTCCATGTAGGTCATCTTCAGCATCCCTACGTTCTGGAGCCCGTGGAACGAGTCCGCTTCCACGATTCGGATCCCCGAGGGCAAGATCAGGTGCTCCACGTTGCTCAGCCCCGAGAACGCGTTACCGCGGATCGTTATTAACGGATTGTTGCTCAAGAGGATCAGCTTGATGTTCGAGGTCCCGGCAAAGGAGTTCTCCTCTATGTAGCCGATCTTGTTGTTGGCCAGCAGCAGCACGGTCACGTTCTGCAGGGCCGCAAAAGAGAATTGCCCTATGAACGGAAGGGACGTGTGCTGGATAGAGAGCTCGGTCAGCTTGTTAAGACCCCGGAAGGCGAAGGGCTTTATCAGCGAAATCGTGTTCCCGTCCAGGTTCAGCTTCCTTAGCGCCTTCAGGCCGTTGAATGCCTCCATCCTTATCACGGAGAAGTTATTCTTCGTCAAGGACAGCTCCTCCACTGTCGTAGGAAGCTGCCTCGTGGGGATGTCTTGCAAGCCTCCTGTGTTGCAGAGGACCTGGAGCGGATTAGGGAATTAGTCCAGTTCCTCCAAGGGGATGTCAAAGTGCCATCCGAAGAGTCAACACTTTTCTCCGGGTGTACCGATTCGTTTTTTTCGTTTCGAACTTCACCACGTGAACATGGAGGCTATGAGGAAGGTCCCGATACCTACGAGGTTTAATTATTTTTTAAATTTGCTTATAGATGTTTAGAAAAATTGTTATAAAAAAAAAATTTAATTTCATGGGTGTCAGGACCTTCCTCGTGAACTTCGTATTTACCTGCGTGGGGGAGAGACATATGCATTCCAGCAAACACTGAAGCCCTTCCGTGGTGACATCCTCTTGCGACGTGAAAGAGACACTCGTCACAGCCGAACATAATAGGAGATAAATCCAGGTCTGCAATTAACGACAGAGATTACATTAAGACTTGTCAAGACACCCACGAGTGGGAATCCCATGTTGGGTATCCTAATTAACGAGTCGAAAGATCTGCGCTGATTGGAACATAATCCGGGAATACCGAGGATGCGAGGAGGGATCAAAGAAATAGGATTAAATGTCTCTCGACGTATGCAAATACGAGCATTTGTACCTGCGCTCTGCGATACATCAATCCGAGGAGTTGCAGGGCGCATGCCTCAGCATCCGGGCGAGCCAGCGATCGCTACGATATCCACCAGTATTTCGATATGCACCCAGGGAAAAAAGGCACCCACCGCGAACTTTTTTCGAGCGAAGACGAGCCCCTTCTCCAGTCGAGGACGAGGGGAATATTCGAAAACGAGCTAGATGGTCCCTCTGCGCGAACGGCGCTCCCTTGATCGGGCCGAGTCCGACCGCACCTGCATTCGGCTCTACAAGCCGGGTCTCTGCTTTATTTCTCTCTTCACCTGCGTTGTGCGCAAGCTCATAATTATTCTCCCCCGTTCCCTGTGTCAGGAACGAGCTTATTAAGCTGGCTGGCCCCCTTTTTCGGGACGCTCTCCTTCCCGAAAGGCCTGGCTTATGGCTCCTACCTCTAACTTAATTAATCCCATTTTATATATATATATTTTTTTTTTTTCCATCTCATTTGAAATTATTTCCCGTAAGGAGTATATGTAAGAGGGATTTAAATGGGAGTATAAATGAGGGGTATGAAGTTTTAGGATTTAATTGGATTAGAATAGAAAACGACGCACGTCGTTTGAATGGCGCGTATGGATAGTGCACGTCTACGACGGACGTTGGACTGATAGTGAATAATTAAGTGGGAGGTGGGATAGTTTTTGATACTTCTTTGGAGAGGGTGAAAGAACTCCCTGGCTTTTTTGGGGCAATATCTCTTATCGAGGTGTATGCCGCGTTCTAAAATGAAACCGATATGAATATCTATATTATGGAATTTCATCTTCTGAAATGATGCCACTATTTGCGTGGTGGGAAGTCATTCGTGTCTACGACATGTACATAGGAATGTCGGTGCACTTCTCGCGAAGTAGGTCCCTATTTTATCGGCAAGTCGACGGGCATGAAATGTTCACAAAACAGAGATGCGCCAAGTAGAATTGAATTGGGAAATTGCTTATGGGCAGAGTCACGCGGAAACTATGTCACAGAAATAGTATGAAATCTGTTATATCTCCTTCTTGGTAATTTAATATCTAATCGTAGGCTTACATTTTTTTTCTAGAAATATGGAACCTTAGAAACGTTAGAGATGTTAGGTCACCGATTTTGTGGCTGGTGGAGTCAGAAAATAATTCGTTTCATTGGTCGTTTCCGGTGTTTCCCATCGACGAATGGGGACGCAACACGTAAGGTAGAAAGTTCTGATTTTATCGCTGTTAACTGTACTTCCTGATAACCTGTCTTGCCGATAGCTGTTATTACTAACGTTGCATCCATATGTGATGATAGTAAATTCCATGTTTAATATTTATTTTCTTTTGTGCAAATGAAGTCGCAGAAAAATTACAATATTAACATCTGCACACGGCCAATGTTAATTTTAGACTCGGGAAGTGGTGTAGACCGAAGGGAACGCGAACTTATGAGAACCGGTTGCACTGACACTTGGTAATAATCCAGCATTTGGAATTATGTTCCATGATAGGGTCAACGTAACGTTCTTGTTCCCTCTGAAATAAAAAATACACAGTGAGAGCTGGATGGCGTGTTAACTTCAGTTTTACGAGGCCTATGATCTTGAGAAAGAACGATACATGGTCAGAAAAGTCATTACCTTAGACCGTGTCCGTCATCCCAGAAATAATATTTCGTGTTCACATTTTGAAAGTCAAGTAGGGCGTTGTCTCCTCTTAACACTATCTTATCCCATAACACAACCTATGAATAAGGGAGATTATGAACGATCGATACACTTGTTGGACGCTTCCCAAAATATTTAACAAGCAGTAAGAAGTACCTGATTAACATCATTGGTTTCTGTACGATATTCAGCTGTGAGAAATAAAAATAATTGTTTAACGTTCCAGTTAAACAATGGAGTGAGATGTATTACTGCGTTAAGGAAATAAATTCAAAAGCTGGTCAGATGTAGTAACAAAATTTTTGCTCCGAATGCTTCATTAAAAAATTTGAAGGGAAAAATTTTTGTTCAATTACAAGTGAATTTCTGAAATGTTCTCCTTTATAAATATTTATATACACTATGAAAAAGGATATCAGTCTGTAGATTGAAGGTTAAGAAACCAAGATCGTTCTTTTCCCTCGACGCACTGTAATCTGGTACGTTCTTTCTGTAACATACAAGTGTAAAATTATAAAAATTCATACCGACGGTCCAACCAATATTACCACACCAGTTGATTATTTTTTAAAAACAATGCAGCGTTAATAGTAAATACGGGCATGCTGCTTTTATTAATCTTCCTCGCTGCGGTGTATAATTAAAATACCGCCACCATCGGAAGATTACAATATACTCACACGACAACTTTAACAGTGTCTATTGTGGCATTCGCCCTGTAGTCGATAAATACAGTTGTCAGGAAGCAACATAACGTGAGGCAAGCCGACACGCTCAGAGTAAAAGCTACGATAGAGTTTGCTCGGGAAAAAAATGACTGCATTCTCGTATTTATCACTGATCACCGTGCAATTATAAACGACTCTTGAACTTCCACGCAATCGGTTTCCTTTTTCATCAACTCCAGTGCCCGGTCATAACCATTTTCTCTCGTTCGACTTGACCGAATAATTCAACGTGTACCATGTACAGTGAGACACGTTCGTGAAGCATGGAAAAGTAACATTTCCGCTGCCAGGTAGACTTATACCAGAGAATAGCAAAAAGTGACAGAGAGTGCCTGCACTTTGAGTTTTTTCGCCCCTTATGGCGCTGGCATATAACGTCGGTGCATCGAAACTGGTGCATACTTAGCACGGATGCATATCCACTTCCCAGTCCTAAAAATAATTGTTAACTTCGTTCCTAATTTATTTAAAATAAGAATTTACTTCGAAAAAAGAATCCGTGGGTCTTCATATAATTTTCCAAAAATCGGAAATGGCAAGGCTGACATTAACGCAAAATTCATTGGGAATGTTTCACACTTTATTTACAAAAAAACATTCTTAGAACATATATGATAATAGAGTATGTAATAATTTATGTACAGTAATTATTTCGCCGATCAATTACATTTCTCGGGCCACTTGGAAGTGGCAAGTGCCCTCGGGAAATAAATTGCGAACTCCGTTGCTTTGTACATCAAGTGAAGTATGGATTTCGAAGGATCCTCAGAACGCTATTAAATAGCACCGAGTTCGTTCCAAGTTCAATTGACGATTCTTAGAGTTTACCTCTGACTTAATCGGAAAGATGCAGCAAATTCCCTTACAATGAATGATTATTAAACCTACCAAATGACGCATATCTTCTTATCTATACGCTTCTTTTTATCCAACGTAGGGAAAGGGTGGATAGGCAACAGGCTGTGGGAAGTACCCCGGGAATGGCTGTACAGTAGGCTGCAACGGCACCGTGGACGTGACATAAGTCGTCAGTTCCGTTGGAATGACTTTAGTGGAGAACAAAGTGGTGTACGCGGTTTTTGCGCCAAAAGTGAGTTTCAGCACCCTTGAGTCAGACACGGTAGCCAGGGTCTGAGTGACAATGGGAGCACTGGTGACAGTGAATTGTGGTTGTTGCTGGGGGAAAAGCGGCACCTGAGGCTGCGGCACCGGGGGCGGGAGAATAGGCGAAATGGTGGAGGTGCCGTACTCATAGGACGTCCTGGGAACCGTGGCAACGGGTCTCGAAAGGGTGGAATAGACCGTATTCCCGCCACTCAGCACGGGAATGACATGGGACTCGTACACGGTCTCCAGGACGACCACAGGTCGGGACGTGGTGATCACCTGGGGTTGGGGTTGGCCAAAGTACTTGTACAACGCGAGTTGTTGAGCCTGTTCCGGCGAAAGCTGGGGTTCCTTGGCCATGAGACTGGGTTGTACCGAATCTATCTTCGCCTTGGACGGGGTAACCGACCTGAAGACGTCCAAATCGGAGATCCCTTCATTCCCAGGGATCATAACTCGCTTGGGAATGTCGTCGTCGTCCCTATCGTCATCACCAAAGTCCAATTCCAGGTGAAGCTCGCTGCCGGCTTCGTCCAGCTTAGAGTTGAACTCGTTGAGGGTCTTGCTTGGGATGAACTGGTAGATCTCCATCGGTGGAAGAGTCTTCGTGGCTGTGACCACTCTGGCTATGTTGTAGGTCTGGACCAAGGTGAGCCTGGTGGTGTTGCCCCCGGAGATCACGGGCAGGAGGTGGGTCTTCAAGAGGGTCTGGGTCGTGGAGAAGGTCTCTGTGATCGTCTCCAGCGGTGGGGTAGCCTGACCTGCCTCCAGCGATACTGCTGGAAGTGTCGCTATGGACGAGTCGATGGGCAACGTCGTTTCGTAGGCCGCACCCGTGTTGGCCAGGATGTTCTCTGTCAGAGGCTCCGTCGGGGCGATGCTACTTGTCGGTTCTGCCGTCGCGAATGATTTTTTTATGGTGGAGGTCACCGTCACGTAGCGGGTGTTTCGCATGGTTCCCACCTGGAAGCAGAGACGGCAAGCGTGAGCAAAGGGTTCCAAGGAACCTTGGAACTTGGTTCCGCATTAATTCTTCGGTATCATCCAAGCTATGATCGATTCTTACCTGGAAGGTGTACGGCGATTTGATGGTCGCGATCTCGAAATAAACGTCATTAAAGTCTGCAGGCGTGGATATCTCGACATTGAGCGTCTCTACCGGCAGGACGTGTTGCTGCGGCTGCTGCAACGACTCTTGCGGCTGATCTTGCTGCAGCTCGCGTTGCTGATCTTGCTCGTGCTCTTGAGCTACGGTCTCCGCGACTTCGCTCGCTTCTTTCGACTCGTCGTCTAGCGATCCCTCTTGGATCTTTCGCTGAGCCATCGGCATGGGCGTCTTTTCTTCGGCCCCGACTTCCGGCGCGCTTGTTTCCGGCGCCAACGTCCTATCATCTTCATCGGCAACCACCTGCTTGCGGATCGCAATTCTGGGTTTAGGAGTCGTCTTGTAGGACCAGCGGCCTGGGGTCCTTGGGAGCTTTACCTTGGGCAAGGGACCCGCCGATGCGAGTGGTTCGTTCTTGGGCTTACCCGGCTTTGCGATAGGGACTGGGTTATTAGGCCTGAAACCGTTTCGCCTACGCGTTACGGCCGGCTCCGTCGTCGTTGTTTGCTGGATACGATTCCTGAAACGCGAGTTAAGGCCATGTCAATGTGCCGCCAAAGAGGACTCGCTTATGACACTTCTCTTCGAACTGAATGAACCGAATCGTTTGAAACTTTGCTACGCAAATGTGGAGGCTGCAAGGAACGTCCCGAAAAAATTCCAATTTTATAGAAATTATTTATGAACGTTTTTTAAATTTTGTTTATTAGGAAACTTTGTTCGTACGTGGCAGGACCTTCCTTATAGCCTTCGTATTCACGTAGCGCGGGACTGGTCCTTTAAGGAACGGACAAACTGATCATTAGGTAGATACTTGTAACTTGGTCGGGCTGTGGTTGGACGAGCTTTCCCCAGACTTCTTTGCTGAGCCTGTGGCTCGTTGTTCTCCAAATCCTCGGCGATCTTGTTCCGGAATTTTGGTCGCGACTGGATACCTCCCGTGTGTCTGCGAGTGGTTCTCACACTGGGACCTGATAATAGGAAAAAATTCATCCTTGGCGTAAAGAGACTCGGTATTCTTGCCTTCAGGCCCAAGTGCATTTGGCGCGTTTCTCACGAAGCGACCCTACAAGACCCCCAAATGTATTTGGCTCGAAAATTCATCAAGTTACAGATAATGACCTGAGGGTGCACTGAAGAGGACTTCCAGAGGCAAGGACGATTCCTCTTGCTGGACAGTCGGTGTTGGTTCCAGGTGGGGTTTCAGCTTCCCTTGTTGTGGACCAATGGTCTTCAGAATCCTTTGCGCGTTTGTAGGTCGAACTTTTCCTTCGGGAACAGCCGGAGCTGCTGGAGTGAGAATCCTGGAAGAGCTCTGCAAGACCTGGGCGTACTTTCCATTAATGTATGTCCCAATTACGCTGGTTTCATGGACAGTCGTTAAACCATCCTTCACGATGGTACCGCCAAGTTTGGTCACCAACCCTGTTGGATTTTCTTTGTCTCTTCTAGGCGTTGGTCGAGGCTTTGGCGAGATTTTCGTGGATGGCTTCAAGTTTATTATCTGCGAGAGAATATTCTTTTTTAGCAGAGGAGGGATTTTATCTAGAGGTACATGGGCTTGCTTATGGAACTACTCAGGTGATCCGCGTCTCCTGGAATTTTTATTGGAATCTAGACACGTCAATGTTAAAAATAGACTGTTTGTGAGATGCGACCGAACATCCTTCATCATTCTGAATTTAAAAAGCGAGAGGCCGAACAGGGGCCGAGAGAATGGTTCGATAGCGGGAAAGCGTGGGAAATCGGCGGTAATCAGTAAGTAAGGATAGTCCTCGGTTTGCCTCTCAACCTCGTAAAGCAGAAGGCGGCTTCGGAGTACACGAGACATGCCATTAGTTCCGGAGAAACAAGAAACTACTCGTGCCACTAGCACACTATTCAGCTCCTGGAGAACGAGTTTTCTCGGGGCAAATATGCAAAATGTGCCCGCAAAGTCTCAGCTCGCTCATGTTCCGGTAATTCCAGAACATTAGCACCGAACCCGCTTTGCCTATATCATTTTTTATAGAATTAGTAAAATCTCTAATGAGGTTCTCGGATCGTTAGGTACGTCGGTAATTGATAATCTTGTTTTCTACATTCTGACGTTACCTTGTACGTCTCGTCGACGATTTCGCTGGGTTGTTTAGACAGAAAGTCGTACTCTGGCTCTGCCAAATTGTTTCCAAGTACTGGTGTTTCGTACTTAGAGTTGACTTGGATCACCGTTGACATTACCGGTGACTTAGTTACCACGTTTACGTGGGTTTTAACATTCTGTGAACGACAATCGGTTTCAGCAACGTCCATAAAAATCTATAATTAAATACTCTTTTTATCCCCTTACGTTATCGTTCCCGTGCACGACATTCTGTTCGGATTGGTTGACGACGTTTTGCTCCACCACGGAATTGACAACGATCTTTCCACCTTTCTGTGGCTTTTTTGTTTCGGAATCTGCCTCGCTTTTGTAGGTTTTGCTCGGCTGGATGTCTGGATGTTTCTTTTGCACGTCTGGTTTTGTTTGAATCGCCGGACTGGTTATTGCCATCTTTCCTTTATCACCGTCTGGAATGGCGATAACGATCCCATAAGCTTGTTTGTTCCCTCGAAAATCAAAAATCCATCCAATAGTCCCTCTCCAAGTCTTAGAACATTTTCAAGTTAAACTCTTTATTCTAAGCAGAAATTTACACCTTACTGAAGGAACACACTTCTGAGGAAAAGAAAGTTTTCCCTAGGAGGAAGATCTCTGCCGAGTCTGTCGTCAGATTAACTCCAATTATCTCTCGGGTTACGCGGAAGAACTTTGAGGCTTAGAAGAATAATTGTTACTTACCGGGCGGAGCACTTTGCGGGCTGAATACCATTACCGTGTTACCAATTGTTGTGGTGAAATCCAGAAAACCATAGACAGTCTGTGTAATGAAGTCATTGTTTGCGGGCGGTTCTTCTACTGTTGAGACTGCCACCTTGGTACTTTGGGTTTGGCTCGTGTAAACCTGAGCAAAGCATCCTACAGCTGCAAATAAATGGGAAGATGAAGAATAAAACATGATAACTTCCCCATCAGCTGCATTTGCGACTGGACATCAACGGCGACATAGTAAAAGACGTAATCCGTCGATGAAAATCAGCGGACCACTTGCTTTCTTTTATGGACTGAATTTTCCTTCCGCGAGGAAGAAACTTCAGGTGTCATGGAACTGGCATACCATTAACAACGGAATGTCTGCCATTTGCGTATGAATAAGGACGGCGAGTCCTCGAGATGAGGAGAAATAGACGCGCGCCTTTTTAGGCTCGAGCAACGTCCAGGAGCGAAAATTCAAGATGGCCTTCATCCTGGACAATGGCATCTCTCTAACGCACATACTATCGGAAATGGCTCCTTCTTGAAAGACAACCGGACACGTGCCTTCCTTGACTTTCCTCTCTGGACTCAACCTACATATCCACGCTTCGGCGGACTTTCTGCTCGCCGGTCGTTGGTAAAAGTGAAGTGGACCAAGTTGGCGGCCTTACGGATACCCAGGAATTTCTACGAGCTATACTTTTTCAGACTGCAGCACGTGTCACGGTAACACGTGCCACCATGCCCCGACGACGTAAAGAAACCATAGCGTTTGCTGCGCTCTGCTGTATTTGGTGCGCGCACGCAGGTCGATTAGAGTCCCCTCGGAGCGGATCCCGGGAAAATTACATACTCCTTCCTTACACGGGAAATTACACCCCAGGGAAAATTACATGAACCTTTCCGAGCACTGATCGACCGTAATCTACATGCCTTGAATAATCCGGAATACATTTTTTTCCACGGTTTAATCGCCTTTTCATGAAGAATTACATCCACAGAATTCCTGGTAATTGTTGCGTTTTGCAGTATTTTTTACCAGTGGATTTTTCAAGATTTACAATTTTGTTCGGGGTGGATCAAGATAGAAGTTCAATTATTAACATTGTTAATGATCTTACCGTAAGCTAGGACTAGGGCACATGGGATGTACTTAGAAGTCATTTTGCAGTCAGTTTAGCATCGTATGGAATCCCCTCGAGTTCGAAATCTGTAAAGGAGAATTTCTACAAATAGTAATACAGTTTCCCAGGTGAACATTCGAATAGAATAATTGAAATCCCATCGACGATGTTAAAGGCGAGTTTCGAAGCCGCTCTGCGCGCCTTTCACCCGATTATTTTCTCACGGGTTTGCAACATGCACCTCGTAATAGTCGTAATACTCTCTGCCGATGTAAACTGCGAGTACTTATGCTGGAAAATGCGGAAAAGTGACGAATTCTCGATGTGCGAATTTTCTAAACGTACGCGCGATTTTTATTTTAAATTTTTTAAAATGGCCGCCAGGAACCGATTGATTCCTGAAGACGTGAATAATACGAATAGGTGCGAAACAATTGAAGCATCGAAGTCAAGACCGTACTTTCTCATGTGGTATTAAAAAGTAACGAGATTAGAAGCTCGGTACAACTTTCAGGATCCTTCGAATACAAATTCCAGTGAGTCACTCTTGCGTGTGCTCAAGAGTATCTGTAGCAAGGAGTGGCCTCGGATCCTTGACCTCGTTATCCTTAGAGTACTCTACAGTCCTGACCTTACTTACAGAAATGATTTTTAGATCCTCTCGATAGAAATCTCGAGGATCCATAAGAAACGATCCGACAGTTCCTTCGTCTTGAAACATTTGCATATCTTTAAAGAATCGAATTCATTAAATTCGGCACTTAGCGAGTTATCAGTAGGGTCAGTGATAAGACCTTCTCATTAGAAACGAAGATCCAGACGACAAGATTTCTTCTTTAAGTGGAATCAGGGGAAGAAAGGACTCTTTTCGATTTTTTTTTTATTTAGAGGGAAGACTTTTTAAAATCAAAACATCGAAAACTGGTCAACGACCGGTCAGGATCGTCGTCCACCTTTCTCGAGGATCATGGTCAATGTTTCCATTGACCATTTCCAATTCCGCCTTTACATTTACGTGGTCGACCCACGATAAGCATATCTCAAAACCGGTCGAATAACCCGTTAATAAATTAACATATTAAATGCCTGCCACGTCTGGACTTGGCAGAATTCAAGTCAACCCACGCCCCATATGCAGACCTTCTGTCTTCGATTAATCTTTCCTCCTGATAACACTTATCCATGTGCAGACAAGACTGCCTTGGTATGCTGGGGTATCCTACACGGCTAAAAAACATATATTAAAAAAAATAAATAAATAACCACGCATAGAGTAAAAGAGACCAAGCGCGGTTGAATCCGTATCTTGGAATTTTAATTTTTTAAAAAATCTCCCCTGGAGTCTTAGGAGGTGGTATGCTAATTTTTTGTTTGTATATTTTATGAACACGTTAGAAATTTAGTGAGTGTATTTTGCAACGCTATGACGGGATTTTCAGATTTACATTAAATGTGGGAATTTATTATTTTAGTAGAGTCTTATTTATTAAAGGTGTATGGATTTTGTGAAAATTTTTAACGGGGTCCTTTATGTCCAATATTTTTGTTAAGGGTAAAGGTGGAGGCAACGAACAGACTTCGAGGAGGGAAGAAATCGAGTTAAAGTATGCAAAAATGTTCACGGAACCAAAGACCCATCACCTTCGCCGTACCCTTGACCAGTCTCAGGACTTTTCTCTCATTTTGTTCCAGGATCGCCATCCTTGTCCTTCGAACAGCCCGAGGCCGGCTATTTCGGGTCCTGCATAAAGTCCTGAGGAATCTCTCTCGAAGATATTCCACAACGGATTTCTCGAGTCAAGCGAATGGCAAAATGACTAGAAATTCTTCACCATTGAAACTAGCATCTCGATTAGAACGATACCACCTTGGAATATGAGAAATTATTTATTCATATATACTCAATAATTATTTATAACGGGGTAGGCGATCGACGGAGGTCTATGTCGAGGAGGCTGTTCCACCAGCTTTCGCCAATCAATTTTTTTAAGGAAATATTGTCGAGTCTTTTTTAATTAGTTATTCTGCAACGAGTTTCCGCCATTATCCTCCTTTCTGGAGTTTACGTCTCCTTGGAGTCCTTGGATTATCAATGCAATCAGTGTTCAATTCCTGCACCAGAGATCCAATACGCATGTGTAGGTTCCCGAAGGTTGGGAGGTTGTTCCTGTACTTCCTTGACTGTACTTTCACCGTCGATTAATTCCTGATTAACGATCTACAGGTACGCCTTCCAGTTTCTCGCTGCAAGACGTCTTCCTGTTCATAACGCGGCCCTCCTTCGTCAGCAGCCATTTTTATCTTCGTCCTGGCGTCCTTAGAAATTATGCACATCATGTCCTTGATAAAATAGAATTAGTGACGATCATCTTCCTCATTAAATTAAATTTACGAGATTAAAAATTGAATTTTATCGAAGGCAAATTGGAAGGTCGAGTCGCGCACCAAGATCATCAGGCGCTATTGGAAATGCTGGACACGTAGACACGCGTGAACATCGCTAAGAGTCGTGATATTATCTCCAGACAGACACGCAACAATCGTTCCCATCGAATCGTGAGAAAGGATTACGCGGCCGGCATACAAGGAATTAAAGGTTCACCGCGGCCGCCTATCGCGAGCAGATAATATCGCGATTCGGTTTACGTAAATCCCCCGCGTCGTCCCGAAAATAAAGAAACCAGGTTTCGCCACGACGCGGTTTGTGAAACGGTGTCCGCGCCGATGTAACGAGACGTAATCCACGAGCCAATTATCACGCCAAGTGCTCTAAGGGAACGCAAGTCAAGGCACTGATTACAGACAACTTGCGTTCCACAATCGCTCATACCTGTGTACTAGTGAAGTACTTTCACCAGAATTTCGTTAAGTACCGTGTACCGGCGCGGAAAACGCGCATCTTCCTCCTATTGACCTAATCTCAAAAATATGAAATTGCACTTAACAATTTTTCCCCTTAAGGTGGATTTATCACCTTAAGGTGGTATGAAATTTTCTTTTTCACAAAAATTAAATCTCACGAGCATTCTTCCTTAGAGCTTAACCACGTGTTAGTTTCAGATAATTCGGTGCACCCAGTTCGGGAAAATGTTTTATTAAAATGTTTAATTAATTAAAAAATGCAGGGAATTTTAATGCTGGTTTTATCACGGTGTCGAGTTATCATTAAATATGCTCCGTGTCTTGATGCTTCGTTAAACCGAAACTTTTGGGGGATATTAGTCAGCCCTCGTCGGAGATATGAAAAATATTCTGCCTCTGGCTAATGTAATTTTCGTTCCCAGAACAATGTAATGCGTTAGATAGAAAAATGATGGTATTTTGGGACAAATCGCTTCCAGCCTTAATGGCTTCCCTTGCGACGTCGTGTCTCTCGGTGATTTGCATTTGTCATCGACTGCAAAGTGCACTCGGAGTGCATTGGCTGCACGTGGCTCACGTGAGAAACGTGACCACCTTATAATTATTCCACAGCCGTATGCAAACGACATCCACATATTTTCTTAAACGCGTTCTTCGAGGTAAAAATGAGGTTTTTTCACGCGCACTTGCACTTTTCACGTAGTTATTACACCCTGCGTCATTTCTTCGCCGGTCGCAAGAAACGTTTACAGTGGAGTTAGGATTTAAAGCTGAATATAATTTCCACGGTGTGCAATTAGCTACTGAAATTGCATCTCGCTAATGACAAATGTAGCAGGATTTAGGATTTCCGGTCTGGGCATTTTATGGCTGGGTGCTTAATTTACGTATATGGTTTTCTGCTTCTTATTTATATTTATTGTTATACCAATTTTTAACATTTTTCCTCCGGGTACACTTTGACGTTTAAAGTGTATTGTTTAATAAACACGCAGTGTTTAAATTGCAAACTTAACAGAAAATAAATGTTACGGGAAGTTTCATTATTTTCTCGGGTATAATTTAAGAAAAGGGGAACACTCGAAATTGCGGTTGCACTAGTTTCAATTACCGGGCGTCGCTTTTACTTTCTTCGTTCTCCGATCCGGATCACGTTCCAATCTTACTCGAAGGAAACCGAGACTCGGAGCAAGAAGTGAAATAAGAGGAGAATACTTTTCACTTGGACATTGCTTGGGAGACACCGAGAGATAATTTTCCTCGATTTCCGGATCCGTCTTGGACGTTAACTTCTCTCGCGGAACTAACCGAGAGAGAATTCTTTCACCCTTCCTCATGGTCTCCTGGGGTCGGTTTCACTTTCCTTCATTTTCCTCGACGACTTCGAGGGAAAGAAAGATCGATCTCGGGTGGAAGTGTGTCGTTTAAATTCCATTTACAGCTTTTTTTGTTGCAACCAGGTAGTTAGAGTCTGCGAATTACTGGTTACTCTTCTTAACAACCCGCACATTGTTTCATAAAAAAACGGAGAAAATCGAGTTTATTGCATATTGCAATGATTTTTCCTACCGCATTTTAATTTTTTAACACTTTTAATCCCTTAAGAGTTCCCAAGTTCAGTTCCCAAGCAAGGGTAAAGAAAAAAAAAAAATGGCGGCGCGTCTCCCGAGGTCGGCTCTTTAAATCGGTCAACGCCCTTGCAGACCCTATCGGTTATGAAAGCGGAGGAACCTAGGGAAGAGCGTCGAAGATGATTTTGGGGGGTTGTCGATTATCGGGGAAGAGAGTCGAAGTTCGATACGTACTTCTCGCTCGTGTTTCCCGGGGAGTCTCTTGAGGAGGAGGAACGGTTCGACGATTCGATGCCGGCGCGGTACGACGGGGAACATTCCTTTCAGCTCGCCTTGGAGTGACTGGGATGTAGCTGCCGTTGGTTTCCCTCTCTCGACTTCGGCTTCTTTACATTCTACTCCAGCCTCGATCATGGCTTTCACTTCATGCACAGGTAAATAGCCCTAGAGCGGCAACGAGTCCGACAACGGTCCAGCATCTGCGAACAAGAACCGATAATCCTATCAGGCGCGTCCTAACTAAAGACTCAAGAAAAAATCGACTAGGACCAGAATCCTATTGCCATGATCCTTTTCCGAAAGAAAATGCAAAGATCAGTCGTTTTCGTGAAAGTTTCATAAGTGACCCCTGAGACGCCATTTTGGTTTCGCCTTAATGGCTGAGTGGGTGTAAAAAGAAAATTGATAAAGGTAATGGAGTTCTTTTCACCTACAGCAAGTATCGAGGCCGAAGGATCGGTGCGAAATATACTTGGTATGAAAGTATCGAGGAAATGCTCGTATTTACTTGTATCGGTTTATTTCTGACGATCAAACGCGATTTTATGTCCAAAAAGGTGTAACGATATCCGCAAAAAAAAAAGGTGGCGGTGCTGCGTAAGTTCCGATACGCGGAACGAATTGTCCAATTTTAAGGAATTTATCGGAGAGGGAGATGTGGATCGGTGGACCACTTTCAGTCTTTTTCTTTGTCTTAAATGTGCGATTGGGCAAGAAACGCAAGATAGAGAAATTCAGGTGTAAATTCGGTAAATTCGGACATGCTCATTGAACAGACACAAAAATTTATTTTATTCATATTGTATTCTAATTTTTAAAGTTGATTGTTCGATGAGCATATTTCAAAGGTTCAGAACTTGTCTGCGAACTTATTTTGAATTCCCGCTTTACTTTATCGAAATCGATTACATGGAGAACAGCGCTACTTCATGGAACTATTTTAAAGGAATGATACGAGATTCCCTTCTAGTTATTTATGTTCATTGGTTGTTCTTAATGATTGTGTTCACCTGTAAAGTGAATTGTGAACAATTGTGAACGTGTAGCATAAAAGTTAGATGACTTTTAAAGACTCGTTTGCAAAGTAGTTGAAGCGTTATTATTGTACAATATGGTGCATAATTATTAAATTTTCCCGAACGGTAGGTTATTTATCATATCACACGAAAAACAATTTTCTTATGAAATAAGAAAAGAATGCTAATAAATTACAGCAGTGTAATTAGTAATCTTTAATATTTCTGCAGTAGGGATAAGTGATTTTTCCTGAAACAAGATAAAATGGTGGCGGGACCGACAGAGCATGGAATGGAAGCCGATGTAATTTTTGTTATCGAAGGCACAGCCGTTAACGGTGCCTACTTAAACGACCTTAAAACGAATTATCTTATACCGACTTTGGAGTAAGTACACGTTAAAAAATCTACAATTTGTTTGTATTTAGAAAGTTGTTCAATTTTAGTGTTTCAGAAGAGTATTCCAATTAAATTGGTATCCTGTAATGATTATATTTCTTGCAGATACTTCAGTCAAGGTGGAATTGAAGATCGAGAATATGTGTCAGAGGTAAAGAAATATCCGATATGTATCAACGTTATTACTTAATAATTGAATATTTTTAAAAATATAAAATGACAAAAAACTGTTTCAAATTTAGCAAAATAGCACCACTCTCTATGGCGTGGTGGTTTATCACGCAGCCGATTGCTTACCAGCACCATGCACGGGCACTCTTGGACCCTATTCAAATCCACACAAGTTATTGCTCACCTTAGAGAAATTGGAGTATGTAATATAATCCTAAGTGATCTATTTTTAGTATACTTTTATATTTCGCAGGCTTTGCACATGTATTCACCGTCGTCCTTTTACAGGATGGTGGGTGGAAAGGGAGAATCTCACGCTAACATTGCCGAAGGACTCGCAACTGGATTGCAGTGTTTTGAAGATTTACAACTACGTAGAGATCCTAATGCTGCTCCACAAAAACATTGTATATTGCTTTGCAACTCGCCTCCCTACCAAACCGTTGTACAGGAGTCGTACAAGTTTGCCGGTCACACGGTCGAGCAATTGGCCGCTCTGTTCCAAGAAGTAAGTATCAAAGTTAGGAAACGTCAACCATTCGTTAATATACAATAGTAGCAATTAACACACAATTTATAAATTAATTCCTTGATTACGACAATAGTATAACGTGGTCAGTGATTTTTGGTTCCCCTAAAATATTAAAATATCTTCCAGAGGAACATCAATCTCTCAATATTATCGCCAAGGAAAATCCCAGCACTGTTTAAACTGTTCGAGAAAGCAGGTGGTGATCTTCAATCGTCTCAGACAAAGAATTACGCCAAGGATCCGCGTCATTTAGTGCTGCTGCGAAACTACAATTTGAAGGAACGACCAGTCAGTCCAACGATTGGCAGCACGGGTCATGTAGCTGCTGCGAGTGCAGCGCAAATTCCTTTGAGTCCATTGCAGAGCAACGATAGTCCAAACACGAATCAAGCAACGCAGAACATAACTCAGCCACAGCAAACTCAAGGCTCTGCCTTTAGAAGTCAAACGCCACAAAATATTACATCCGTTCATCAGCCAGTGACCCCGTCAATGGCTGCTCCGATGAGTGCAGGGCGTCCTGCATTCGGTCAACAAATTTCTGCTCCACCGAATTACCATGCAGCAGGATTGGGTGCAAGAACTACTCATCAAAGATGGATGCGGCCACCATTCATGCCTCCTAGTTCCACGGCTACGGCGAATACGCAAGGAAGTGCATTGATAGCACAATTGACTCAGCCACCGTCTTCGTTAGGAGGATTGAACGTTCCGTCATTTAACCAGAGAATGGATGGTATGATGAAAACACTTCTGTACAACCTTAAATATCCTATAAATATGTGATCACCGATAGGGCATCGATAATTATAAAAGTATGCTATTAATCTCACAGCTGGTGCACAGCAGCAGCAGCAGCAGTTAACTCAACAACAGATACGACTAACGATGCAACTGCATCAGCAACAAAACGCACAACAAGCTTCGATGGGATTGCAAAATCAACCACAGCAAAACCAGACAGGCCCGCAGTTGGCAGTGACTGGAGTTAGTCAATCGGTGCCGACACAAGTCCAACAAACAGTAACTGCAGCACAAGCTTCTGCATCTGTGTCGTCAGGAACATCACAAGTTTCTCATCCACAGGCTCAGGTATTGATTGAAATTTTTAAATTGAAATATAATTTTTTTATTTCGTCTACAAACAGTTTTTGAACTTTTATTGTTAAAAGTGACATTTCATGGGAGTCAAGATCTTTCTTAGTGTTTCCACATCTTAAGACTAATTGAATCGCATTGCTCATGTTGCAGGGTACCGTTGCTGCTGGAAATGTTCCTGGACAGCAGATCACTACCAGTCGTCAAACAATCTGGCAAGGAATTTTGGAATGGATTGAGAAACCCAAGAGTCCAGTCGACGCTTTGAAGCAAACTCGACAAGTTCCCTGCCAAGTCTCGGCCAGCTCGAAGGATGGCGAACCAGAATTGTGAGTTTGTTAATTTAATCTCCTTTAGTTTATATACGAACTGACATTATTTCTTCCATCCAGGAAAGCAGATATGTGGCCACAGAAACTTATCATGCAATTGATGCCGAAACAACTCATAGGCAATATCGGAGGAGCATATTTGAAGAACTCGAAGTCTGTCATTTTTCATCCTACACCTTCCGAGGGCCTTGACTCTCTCACGAAAGTCATGAGCTCTGGATTTGTAAGTTTAATGTTTTACATGTTATTTCAGTTTATTTGTTAGTACATACAAGGACAAGATCTTATAACTTATTAATAATTCCCATTTCAGGCAGGCTGTGTACACTTTACATCGATTCCCTCACCCTGCGATATAAAAGTACTCATTCTTTTATACACTGCGGAGCGAAGAGCATATTTAGGATTTATACCGAATGATCAGACAGCATTTGTCGATCGCCTTCGTAAAGTGATTCAGCATCAGAAGTCCACGCAGGCGTTGGTAAAGCAAGGACAAGTACGTTTCATTGGATATACATATTTTTAAATGTCAATTATATAAATATTTATAAAACTAATCGATGTTTTTATAACTTCAGCCTGGGTCAGTGTCAGGTAATGCCATATCAGGTTCGATGCCAACAACAGGAATTTCTCAAGGAGGTATTCTTATGTCTCAAACAAACACAATGGCAATGGGTGGCGGTCAAATAACACAAAATGTGGTGTCGTCGAATGGCCCACAGCAGACATTGAACACGTCAACGGGACCCCAAGGGCAATTGAATATGCAGGTATTAATATTAATATCTCAGTTGTTAGAACTTTCAATGAATTCATATTTGGTAAGATTGTAACCTGGCATTGGTATAGAGTTATGATTCTATAAAATTAATTACAGACTGGCGGAATGCAAGGACCTCAGCAAGTCGGGGCAGGATCTGGTAACATGATGGGACAACAACGACCACCTTACGATGACTTAGAAATGGCTAGACAACAAAATCTCTTGAAGATACAACATTTACGTCAGACTCTTGAGGCAGCACAACAACAGGAGGCGCAGTATAAGTCACAATTAGAAGTCAACGTAGGTGTTGTTATTTATATGGTTTATTCACGTTTTACAGTTCAATATTTAACAATCTGAAATTTATAGATTCAGCAAAATCTAGAGGTGGCGCAGCAACAGGAAATGCAGTACAAACAACAGCTTGAGGTTTGCCTTTTCGATTATTGTTTTTAGAAGTGCAAAGAAAATGTATTACCTTTATTATTAAGATATCAGAGATAGACGCGAAATATACATAGGATTTTATTGTTTATGGCAGGCACAACAAGCTCAAAGGGGTATTAATCCTGGTGCAGCGATGAGTGGACAGCAACCGAATGCACAGCGAATGATGCGTCCTGTCATGGCGAACAGTCTTGGCTTAAGACATCTGTTACAACAGGCAAGATATTTGTTTTTGCTCATATAACCTTGATCGATTAGGTGCTTCTATAAGAACGATAATTACAAGAACGATGAATTATCGATAAAATCTGACCCCTAGAAATTTTATCTGAAATTACAGCAACAGCCACAATACAGGCAGCAAGTCCTAGCTATGCAGCAGCAAATGGTTGGACCGAGAGGGCAAATATCATCTAGGCCTATCGGTCCTGGCAATCCTCAAAATCAACAATTCGAAGACGTTTCAAATTACGACTTCCTTGGTTGCAATAACTAAGAGACACGTTTTTCATAAGAGGGACTGGTAGAATAATTTAACACTGTTTTATCATTCAGTATTTATTAATGTAAAAGTAAAAAAATATATATATATACATAATTTTAGAAGTTCCAGAATTAGCATGTCTAGAAATCTATGTAAGCCGTTACGTGACAGCCAAGTACAAAACACATGTCTGTCAAATTATAACACGACGGAAATAAGAAAACCAGGTCACGATTCAAGAAGTGAAACAGCCTACGTGAATTAAATCCGGTAAGTTATTTTTATTAAACGTTAAATATTAAAATATAATTATGTACGTATACGACTATACAGTAGTCATACGGAGAGGAGTGGGGGAGGTTATAAGTAATCGCCGGCCCGGTGGCGTTACTTGTCTCGCAGTCTCGGTGCGCATGTCCGCCGCGCCAAGATGGCGTCATCCGGCAGTCGAGTGGCGTCATCTGCCGCAGGTGGGCGCATTGCCTCGTCTAACGGTAAGGGTTCCACGATTCGGTGTTCAGTTCCATTCAGTTCCATTCGGTGAGACCGCGCGCGAGGAGGGTGCGCGTTAACAGCAGGACGCAGTGGCCGATTCGACCCCCGGCCCTCGCAACGAGCCGGACCGTCTAGTGATCGTCTCGTGCCCGAATTACTAAATCCTCGAGTTCTTCACCTGGGAATGTTGAAGGACTCCCTAATCGTTCGAGCGTCCAGCCAAGAGGTGGGTAAGTTTGGCTCATCATAACTTAGGCAAGTCCCCAACGGCCGTTAAAGCCATTACGCTCACCTCAAGACTCACCGGGGACCAGGAAAGTGGGCGAGGACAATTCGATACATCGATCCTTATCGAATACATTAGATCGAATCTTCAAGAAATAAAGCCGTGTCTAGACTAAACGAGGAACGATCCTCGCGATTTTTCCCACCCTCGCAAATCCAATTGTAGAAATAAAATCGTTCGTTTCTTATTCACGATCTGCCAGGAACCGGCGAAAACGAAGGCGCGGCCAGTTAGGCAGACATTATTTAAATAAATAAATTCCAGTTAATTATACACTGAAAGTAAGAAAAAATTCATCGAACCAAGGAATCTATTTCGGGATTAAAATGTAATGTATCTCGAGTCATGTTATTTAACGACGGAGTAAACAGTGGAGATTAAAAGATTAGCTGGCTGACGCGATCGGTCGTGATGTAAGTGCGTTGTTTATTGCTTTGATGCGTAAGTGGTATGTCCTGGCACGTCATGGTAAGAGACCGGCGAGGGCCGGTCGACCAATCAGGGCCCGACTCGCGATATCGCGCTTCCGCAAGAGACACGGAACGTCCGCAACCTAGGTAGCCGATTGGCGGAGCGAATATCGATCCGAGTCTCGCCGAGAGAGGACCGACGCGGTTTCGAGGTCACCGGGACTTTACAGCCGCAGCCCTCACTCTCGATCTCGTTGCATTATTGGCCGGAATCCCGCTTTTCGGGCCGATCGGCCGACCCTCGGGGTCGGGGATACCCCCTGGACCTTTTCTAGGTTAGGAGGGCCTTCCGCTTCCCAGACGGAATACCCTCGGACCTACAGACCGCATATCGCGAAATAATTCAAAATATTAAATAATATAAAATAATAATTCCCTGAATTATATACCAGAAGAGAAATTTAAAGATGGCGTCTCGTAGATGACAATCGGAGCCGCCGGCTTTTATCGTTACTTTGGCGATCATTGTCACGTTAGGCATTCGGGAAGGCCTTTAGGGAACGACGATCGGTTCGCAGGTGTCGCGTCCACCACCTTGACCGTCGTTTGTATTTTTAAATGTACTCTATGCCATTTGGACGACTCGAAAATAGTCGCCATCCTCGCCCACTGGCACACAGTGTCTCCGTAGACGGCGGACCGCGAGATTCTGCGTTCCCGTCCTCGAGGTTCAACATTAAAATTCCGTGATTCGCGGGAAAGTACACTTTTTTTTTTTCCTTCTCTTTTTTATGCGAAGATTTTACCGAATTCGAGTTTGTAACGTCGATAACAGGACGCGGGGTAATTCGACCGGAAATTAATTACCAATCATCAGTCAACGGGTTATTCTTCGAGCCTGGTAATTTGGAAAATCCTATAATGTGCTCGTGATGGTAAGGGGAATTTTTTAATCTCTATTCTTAAACGACAGTAATTAAAACCACAAGATGTGTATGATACGATTTTTTTTTTTTTTTTTCCTTTAGTGTAAGAAAGAATTATTTAATGGAATACTTTGGAGAAGAGGAGGAAGAAGCGAAAGGCGGTTTCTCTTCCCCGATTTTCTTTTTTCTTTTTTAAATCGTTTAATCGACTTATCGAACGCGCGAACCCGTTTATTTATTTTTTCTTTCATTTTGCTATCATTCGGGGGTTTGCGTCATTATAACGAGTGGTCTAGTTGTTGCTCCCAGGGATACTCTTATCGGGTGACCTTGCTTGTGCAATTAATCGCCTCGCTTCGGCATTTTAATAAAAGCGAAGCGAAGCGGTGGGATGAAAATGAATCGGGGCGAAGGTTTCGCTGTCGTTAACTCTCGTTCAGTTTTATTTTTTTTTTTAGTCGACTTTCCTTTTTTTATTCCTCCTGTGTTTCCCGGGGTATCGCCACGTGTCGGGTTAGCAAGGATGCCGCTAAAAATATTTCGAGCTCGGTGGAGCGCAAAGGATGAGCGCTATGCTAATACTTTGCGGCACGCGTCGGCCGATCGAAATTCAATGCCACCGCGTTATCGCGTCACGGCGCGTCACACCGGTGTCGCGTCAACGCCGCGTCTCGCGTACCGAGGGATACGTCGTCTATGAAATCTGTTTAAAGAGTTCTCTGTGGATGCATATGTTCAATTATTAAATATCCTCAGTGTTGGTGAACATTTAATTTCAATTGTCGAATGGTAATCGAGCCGTGGATGTTTTCGGGGTGACTCGGGGTCGCGGTTTCCTGTTTCTTTTTCAATTATTAATGCAATCCACCGAGCCGAGATATACTCTTATCTATTGTCTCTCCTAATCGTGTTTGGACCCCCGCGAAGCGATTGACGTGAATTATCTGCGGATTGCGAAATCTCGGCCCGTGAGTGCGTTGCTCAATTGCTATCGCTGATAAGAGAACATTTCTATCGGTGTCAATAGCTGGGAACAACAGATCCCGTCATTTAGAAAATCAGAAATCGTAATGTCCCGTCATTATCCGGCAGAAAAGTTCATTCTGATAACATCTGCGAACATTTCTCTTAACGATAAATTTTCTTTCTCTTTGTACAATAAACGTGACCCTTTATACAATATACGTGACGCAACGAGTCGTACTCGATTTCGTAGATTATCTCGGTGCAGCAAAAAAAAAAGAAGAAGAAAGGATTAAAATAGTTCGGTTATCTTTTTCCTAGCTTTTCTTTTTCCATTGTGTTTTTCCGGGAGCAGCGACTTGACCCCTCGGAGAGAGTCCTCTTATCACTATCTCTCGCATTTATCGTAACTCCACGTTCTGGCTCGAATGAATGCAAATGTCAAGTATCCTTAAAAAAAAAAAAAAAAGTTACAGAGACATACATTTTATTTTGAAAATCTAGATCCTCGGAATTTAAAGGGTTATGAAAGGATCATTCTATATATATGAAATAGAATATGAGATTGGGAATAATGACCTTGGGTGAAAAAAAAAAAAAAATTGCATTTCCACAATCGATGATATCAGTAGCGACTTTTTATGCCGATATCAGGTTTACTTAACTTCCACTGTCTTTTCTGTTATCAGGAGAAACGTGGAGTAGTATTTCAAGGGGTATGTAAGGTTTTCTCTATTGTTGTGTTTAAGTTGCACAAAAACGCAAGAGAATGCGCCTAATCTGTGTTAAGTCGATTAGCGAATTAGTCGAATTAGTCATTACTTGTTTAACAATGATTTTCGATCCATCCAGTTGATTAACCAAGTCTTGGCTAACAACTAAACATTCTATTATAATTGTTACGATATTGTTGTTAGCAATCACGACGTGTCTTTTGCCTCGTATGTATAAAATGTATAAAATGTATAAAAATCGCATGCATCATTGTAGTGCGTTTTCGTAGTTGCAAAATACCGGGACGCGCGATAATAACGTTTAAACGCGCTTAATTGTTATTTGGCAGAATGTAGTTGCGCAGTAGTAGTGCTCCGAAGGACTAGGCAATTGACCGTGAAATTTAATTTATTTAAAACTTGAGTATATAGAAATTGTTCATTTGACGTGAAACGGTCGCTTCCTGGTTCCATGGATTTTTTTTTTTTTTTCGTTTCCGGTGCATTTGGTCCATCCGGCCGAGAATGGTTTTCCTAATAGATCACTGTCGACGAAGCTTGCTTCTCTTGGCGCGGAGTGTCGCGACCGTGCACCTGTTAATAATTATTCACGATCAACAAAGCAGAATTATCCCCGATGACTAGAAATTCAGGGTGCATACATGCGCACCGAGCGCCGTACCGAGGTATGCGCAATTTGCGTTCCATATTCAGATCATGAAACCAGCGCCCTCGTACGTTAAACGCGCAATTAACCTACATTTTGAACCGCACACTTGCGCGCCTCTCTGCTCGAGTACCTTCGCGGGATAATTTACTATTTAATTAACAATCGACACGTCCGGCGAAGAGATGCAACTGTGCGGATAAAATGCCCGATTCAATTTCCAGTTGCGGTGTTAATTAAACCGTGAATTTAATTTAATCCCCATGAACGTCGCAAATGGACCGCGTAGGGTGTTGGGCAACTTGGCGCGAAACTCCTGTCTCCTCCACCCGAGTTTCACTAATCGGAGGTTAACTAATCGCGATCAAGGGGTATCACGGTAATCTCGGGTTAACGAATCCTCAGTTAAATTCATAAGGCATTAACTGCCTGCACTTTATACCTGGTAACCATTCGTTCTTAAAGCCGGTAGTAAGGTCTACGGCGCTTTAAGGCTTTTTTAAAACACGTGCCCGTCCCCCCCCCCCCCCCCCCCCCCCCCCCCCCCCCCCACCGGCCCCGACTTCGCGTAATCAGTCGCGACCGAGCGGAGTATTTTCAGAGCGGTGCCTCTAATCAGCTTACTAGAACGGGGGAAAGAGGAAGACGGCCAGTGGGAGGGAAAGAACGATCCGTGTCTTTCGTAGGGCCGGACGGGAACGAGCTCCAGTTTGGTCCCATTAGTCGTGCGCGACGCGCGGACGAAATTCGGCTACTGCGCATGCTCTCTGCGGGTCGCGGATTTTCCTAGAGGGCGCGTCGATCGAGCCCAAGTTGTCTCTTTATATTGAGGGCGAATCAACCACCCACCCTACGGGTCGCGTATTCACTTAAGAGGGTGCACCGACTGCGCAGTCGCGGGTCGTGTACTTACGTAGAGGGCGAACCACCATGCCGAATACGAGAGTACGTTTAAAGTTAATATGAGTATCGTCAAAGCGGTACAGTGAATAAAATCCAAGTGTTTTTTTCGCGTAATAAAAAAATTTAACGTGTAGTCGTAGGTTAGGGCCAGCTCGAGTCCTGGGGAAAAACAGGGGATATGGGAATCGATGCGTGGAAATGCGAGCCTCGTTAATAATTAACCCGTGGATTATTCATTTATAGGAATGTTTATGCATGTTCTCTTTTCCTATCCCGCTCGGCGATAATTCTTTACGACCGCCGATACAAGTTTTCCTCCTTCGACCTCTGATTACGGGACTCACGCGTAAACATCGTGCATCTTTCTATTGCATTTCGAGTCACTAATGGAACTCTGAAGACCATCTCTGGGAGAAAGATCACTCCACAAGCGATGAGTCAGTGCAAAAACCAGTCTTATCCACTTTCCGATAAAACTTCCATTCCGCAAAACTCCGCTATATAGGTCTCCCTGAAAATGTTAGCTCTACCCAGTAATCGCGATGACTTACGTACGTAACTCTTTTATTTTTTCTATTTTTTTTTTATACGTATATATCGCGTTGAAATTCTCCGTGGAGTACGAGCGATTAACTGTCAGCAGGGAGACATCGGCGCGCCACGTGGCGACCACGTGATCGACCACGTGACTGATCATGTGACCTGTCATCTGACTCGTCACGTGGTGCCCGCTCGTATGGCAATCTT
This sequence comes from Orussus abietinus, assembly GCF_000612105.2. NCBI lineage: Eukaryota > Metazoa > Arthropoda > Insecta > Hymenoptera > Orussidae > Orussus > Orussus abietinus. Next base: position 112,808 of record NW_019394232.1, on the reverse strand, counting down.
GCTTTATTTTTTATAGTCCCGAAGACCTCTCGCGAAAGGTTCGGATTCGACTAACGTAAGTGCAAGCGAGAACGTGCCGATTCCCGTCGTTTAATCCGATCTCCACGTGCGAGCTTTTCGAGGTTAAGGTCAATCGAGGTGATGACCGCCTCGGTCAAGGATGGCGTCGAGGTCGACGATTCGCGGTCACGTGGATTTATCACATTTGCGTGCTTCTAAGTCTTCCTTAGTCGGGTGCACGTGTAATGGTGCTTGTAAAAGCTCGCGGTAGATCTGTATTTAAAATCCAGTTTCTAATGTCCGAATGAAAAGTTGATCCTATTTCAATAATAGGTTTTTATGCCTCTTGTAAGTAATAGACATTGTCGACGGCACCGTAATCAATGATAAGCCCTGGTCGAGATTCGAGATAATCGATTCTCCGTTTCCTAGACGCCTTTCGGAAGAAAATACTTTGTTTACTCTGCTCGCGGTCAAGGTCGCTCGTTTGTCACGACATTTGCCAACTTTTGTCTACTTTTGCGACCCTCGAGTTTCGATTGAAGTCCTTTTATCCATTTCAGGGTCCCGGATATCTGAAGCGTGCGAACAGTGATCGGCTCTATGAAATCTTCAACCAGGTAATTATTAATGAACATCGACCTTCGTCCCCTTCTTTAATCCCAATCTACACGTCTGCGGATCAGATTGGCAGATAAACAATCGACAATACACTTTCCCCATTTTTTAAATGTACACGCTGGAAATGGAAATCTCTTCATCGCACCAAAATCGTTTCATTTCGTGTATAGTTTCGAGTGAACCTAATTTCATGTACACCGATTTTATTATATAAATCTTTTTCTTCGTCTCAGGCAATGAAGTAAATAATTTTCAGCGTGTACGGTTTACAATGGATTTTGTGTACCTACCTTGTATTTCGCGCGGAACGGACGAAGATGACTGAGGGATATATTTGTACCTCCGTTAGCTCGCAGGTAATCACAGTAATTTGTGCTCGTTATTGCAGTATGCCTCGCAGGAGAAGGATGGCGAGAGATTCATGACCCCTTGCGACTTTGTACGAACTTACCTTGGCCTTTACAAGGATGCCGATTACAATCCCGATTCCGTCAGACTCCTCGCTGGCATCGTCGACACCAGCAAAGATGGGTACGCATTGTATATTTATGATAACAACGCCCGCACGTAAATGAAATTAGCATAAACAAAGCTCCAACTTCAGCGGTATTTTTTTTTTCTATTTTCAGGCTCATCTCGTTCACCGAATTTCAGGCGTTCGAGGGCCTCCTCTGCGTGCCGGACGCCCTCTATAAGACTGCCTTCCAACTATTCGACACTAATGGAAATGGAATGGTTGCGTTTGGTAAATTATTATGGATCGATCTAATAAGCGGTATTAACGATACTATGGGTTAACGATTATCGATCCGCAGACGAGTTCGCTGAGGTGATGAAGAAGACCGTTCTGCACCAAAGGATGCCGTTCAACATGGAGAGCAGTTTTATCAAGCTGTACTTCGGGAAGGACAAGAAGAGACTCATTAGCTATGCAGAATTCAGTCAGTTCCTTCACGTGAGTTGACATCGACATTTTTAGCCGTTCGAGTAGGGACTTTGTAAAGTATCTCTATCGGCACGGAGACTGAGCGTCTTTATTCTCTCAGGACTTCCACGAGGAGTACGCGACGGAGGCCTTCAAGAAATTCGACAAGGAGGGCACGGGTTTCATCTCGGCGATGGACTTCCACGAGATCATGCTTAGTATTAAGAGCCATCTGCTCACCAAGGAGGTGAAACGAAATCTCGTCGCGGTAAGTTGACGTCGGACTGGAACACCTCCCTGTCGTCGTTGGACTCTTAAGGGTAGCGCTTGGCTAAGGGATAGGATTCTTAGCGATAGCTTTCGCTACTTTCGTTTATAAATCTTCTCCCCCTTGGTGCTCGCTTATATAAGAGAAATGACGTCCTTCCTTCGGGCGAGGGACAAGGCGAGGTAATTAAAAGGCCCCTCTAGGTTCTACGTACACCGCGGTCGCTTTGATCGGCTCTTGCAAACATTTACGGACCACTTTGGCCAGGTTTCGAAGTGCCTACGATTAATGGCCGCGTAGTTGGCACCCTTTTGAAAGGGTGAAGCCACGATTGTGGATCGAGTCCCGCGCCAAGTACCCTCGTTGGCTCTTTAATGTCATTGCTTCCTACCCGCTACTTTTTCCCCGCGGTTCAACGAGCCGACATCTCGAAGTGGCTCCTTGATCCCGTCGATGACGTTGAAATATATCCACGCATCGCCGGAGACGCGTTTAGATTGAAATGCACGATCTCGTCTCTATATCCAGATTTATAAACGAAATTAGCCGGCGTCTAGACTTGCGAATTGAAGTAAAAATCGAAACGGCACATCGCAGGCAGTGAATATCGGTCAGTCCGGGAGGAAAGTAAGTTTTCCGTACTTCATGGCGTTTAACTCGCTACTCAATAACATGGAGCTGATCAAACGTATCTACCTGAATGCAACCAACGGCCACAGGAATCAGGAAGTCACCAAAGGTACGGAGCAAACTGCGGATACCGCATCGTGGGACCATTGATAGTACGATACCGCGTATGATTTTCTTGGGAAGTTTTCATTTACCGAGCGAAAAAAAAAAAAGGATCACTTTACGCGCAAGTGAACCCTCCACTCGGTGTATTTCATTCTAGCTTTACCACCTCGTTCTATCTCTGGTCCACGGGTGCGTCGATCGCAGGTCGGAATACCAATTATTAGTTCATATCGAAGCGAAATGGTCATATCTTAACCCGAGGTAACGACGTATTTTCAGAGGAGTTCCTCCATTCGGCGCAGATGATGTCGCAGATCACGCCCTTGGAGGTGGACATCCTCTTCCACCTGTGCGACCTGCTCCACCAGACCGGGTGAGTCCTTTGACATTGCCGATAGAAGATGGGAAACCCTCTTCGGGTATATCTTCTCTATCTCGAGGAAGGTCACGTGGAACGATAGGTCGCTCTGGTGTCGGAGATCCAGACGCAAGCCAATCTATTTCAGATAGGATATCTCTGCTTGGCATTCTCGTCCACGTAGCCGGTCGTCGAAAAGCACGAAATCTCACGTAAAGCTATCGTTAGACCGGATCATCATTCATCATCCACTCATCCACTCATCATCCGAACGAACTCCGGTGACCGGGTGATGATGTCGCGCGTAAGGTGAGGCGAAGAGGACCCTTTATATGCAAAAGGGGAATCACTCCGAGAGTGGTCCACCGTGTGTACATGTATACGGATATGTATATATATATTTTTGTATTAATGTATACGTGGACATGTATTGAAATATCTCCGTATTTATGTATACGTGCACACACCTTTCTATGCGTAGAGAAAGATAGCTAAGAGCTAACGGACGTACACCGTGTACTTCTGTTCTGTCTTTTCGGGTTTACGTGGAAGTTTCACTCTCCTCGACTGAGAATGATCTCTTTACGTGTTTACGCTGCTCGGATATCAGGTCCACTGGGGAAGCTGAGCGAGGCTCGCTTTGCGGGTGCGTCTTTTCCCATTTTCCGAAGGAACTCTGTCGCGAACTTCCTGCACCCGCCGCTAGGATCTCTGCCTTTAGGACCGTACTCCTCCGTTAGCGTTCCCGGTGATGGGCCGAACGTGCGAATAAAAGAAATCAATAGTTAATGAAAAGAATATTTAATGTATTTTTTAAAGGTGCGATTAATAAATGAAAATCACGTTTGGCCCATCTTGGCTGGGGACACGGGATGCTTTGCCACCTTTTGCCATTTCTTTTGCCGGCATTCGCCGAGCTCTCTTTCTCTCTCCACGACTTTTTTAAAACCTCGTATGCCCTCGAGCAGTGTTAAAATATTCCTTAGTTGGTCCTCGCTGGACATTCATTACGCATGTTGTCAGCTATTTAAATCCGTTAATTGCATCGGTTGTGTCTTCAACTTGCAGGAAAATCGTCTACAACGACCTCGTGGTGATCACGCCGGAGCAGTATTTCAAGCAGATCACTAAACGACTGGCGGAGATCAAAGCCGTGTCGGTAAGTCCGGTCGAAAGACCATCTTCTTAGGCGCCTTTAGTTCATGGTACTCGTCGGCAACTTTTTTTTTTTTTATTCCAACATTTTTTTACTTCAGAGCCCGGAGGAACGTGGCGTGTTCATCCAAATCCTGGAGAGCGGCTATCGGTTTGTACTTGGTTCCGTTGGAGGAGGTGAGTCTTCGATATTTCCTAGCTTCGCGAACGATTGAAGATACCGCTTTCGCATCCCCTTAAGGGCCTTAATTATTCAAGATGGTCTTTCGCGGATTCGTTCTTGATTTAATATCTGGACGTATTGTCCATTCCGTCACGTTTCGTTTCAGCCGTCGGAGCCACGGCGGTCTATCCGATAGATCTGGTGAAGACTCGAATGCAAAACCAGAGGACGGGCTCCTTCATCGGCGAACTCATGTACAAGAATAGCATTGACTGTTGCAAAAAGGTTGGAATCGAAAAGTCTCCCTACGGACGATTGTCTGCATGATTAATGATGAAGCTGGTGTCCCGCGTTTGACAGGTCATCCGACACGAGGGCTTCTTCGGGCTCTACAGAGGACTGGTGCCTCAGTTGATGGGAGTCGCCCCTGAAAAGGCGATCAAGCTCACCGTAAACGACTTCGTGCGCGACAAGTTCATGGACAAGAATGGAAACCTCCCGTTGGCCGGGGAGATCATCTCCGGGGCTTGCGTAAGTGACCCTTGCGAAGTTGCCCCCGAGCGATGTCGATGGAAACCCCGATTTCGATCAACGTCGTCTCCGAGATCTGAAATATCTCTGCTTCTCATACGGCGCTTAAATGCGTTCTTTTTTATTCCAGGCCGGAGGCTCGCAGGTGATCTTCACGAATCCCCTGGAAATAGTGAAGATACGACTCCAGGTCGCCGGAGAGATAGCTGGAGGGTCCAAGGTCAAGGCGTGGTCGGTGGTCAAGGAGCTGGGTCTCTTCGGGCTTTACAAGGTGAAGACTCTCGGCTTGGCTTTCGGGTCATCCAGGATGTCCTCGAGGTCTCTTATCTCTTTCATGCTTACAGGGGGCTAGAGCTTGCTTTTTACGAGACGTACCGTTCAGTGCGATATACTTCCCCATGTATGCGCACACGAAAGCACAAATGGCCGACGAGGGAGGGTACAACACCCCGTTGTCGCTCCTCGCTTCTGGGGCCATCGCTGGAGTACCTGCGGCTGCTCTGGTTACACCTGCTGACGTCATCAAGACTAGATTACAGGTGAGGGGGTTAACGTTTCTCTACTTGAAGACCGAGTTCTATGCACGGCATAGTTTCTCCTTTGGTACTTCCTCGTTTTGTATAGACATTTGTACTAATCTTATGATAATTCGTCATTGTTCCCAGGTCGTCGCGAGGCAAGGCCAGACGACGTACAATGGACTCGTGGACTGTGCACGAAAGATTTACAAGGAGGAGGGTGCGAGAGCTTTCTGGAAAGGCGCATCAGGTATGACCTTGAAGAGCGGAACTTACGAGCGTTCCTGCCCTTTATCACGCTTTCTTATCTCAGTCGTATATTTCGATACTTTAAGGGGTATTAAATACGCTGAAGACTGCAAAGCTTATACTTGTACCCCGTATGGCAAAATTACATACGTGGGGTACTTCTTAAAGCATCCTATACCTACATAAATTTGTTCATATACGCGTCTTAAATTTTCCATGGCGAAATTTCAAACGATTTGGCACACATTGAGAAAAGCTTCGTACAGGAGGAAATCCAGCTTTTGCAGTCTTTTCGTATCCCACCTCCTGAATGTTTGTACGTCAGCTTTGAGGCTCACCTCATCTGGTACTAGATTTATTTTTTTTTTATCTATGCTTCGGGGGGATATGTTGCAATTGGGAGGTACGCAGACCTCTCTGCCACTTGCTGTATGTAGCATCTAGTGTACATAGACGCGTAGAGAAAAATGTAATTAGGTCGTAGAGAAATTAAGGCAGTTGGTAATATTTTCTGATGGTCGATTGCATGCGCGGGGTTCGGCCCTGCTGCATTCGTCGGCCTTTCTTCCGCCTCAATTATGACCCGGCGATTTACTTATCAGTGAGTACTCTGTCTCTGTCTCTTTCTCACCCTCTGTTGTTGCCTTTGTTAAACGGTGTTTCACGTTTGTCGTCTTCGTCTCGTCAAGGCCTTGTACAGCGCAGGGCGATGAGTCCGAAATTCGGAACACTCTGTGAATGACTTAAAGGGAAAAAAAAAAAAACAATTAATTAAATCTTCAATGAAAATAATTTTTTTTCCTCGGTATAAGCAGTACGTCGATTTTAAATGCTGATCCTAATTAATTCTCATTTATCGATTTATATTTATATCTTTGAATTTCCATTCACAGGGTGCTCCAAAACTTGACCGTCCATTTGTTCGTTCGAAGTTGATCCTACTCGTTTGCTCTTTTTTTTATTTTTTTATTTTTCTTCACTTCTGATTTAAATAATCCCTAATACTCTGACGCATTTGTTTGGGTGATGAGATATACTGAACAGTGACTAAAATAGGATTTCCAGCATTTACGAGGAGTCTAGAATTAATCTTCACAGTTCATGCTCTGCATTTTGTCATCGATGAAACATTCAAACCCCGGTACGGGTGTTTTTTAATTATCTCTTTCGATTATAAAACGCATCTTATCATCCCATGACTCTGAGAGGAGATCCTCGCCGTAGGCGAATATAACGAGATCTTTTGTGTTGTCGATAACGAAGGAGGGAAATTATGCCGAATGTCGCACCTTAATCTCTGTACTTGATGCAATGTCTAATTACAGCTCGAGTATTCAGATCGTCCCCCCAATTCGGAGTCACCCTGTTCACCTACGAATTACTGCAAAGGCTGTTCGTCGTCGATTTTGGAGGATCGTGAGTGTCCCTCGATATTCCTTGCATCCATTATCTTGCGCTTGCCTCTTTTTTTTTTTATTCTGCCTAGACTTATTTCCCAGTATCGAGGTTGAATTTCCGACGTGGACGCAATTAGAGTAGTTTAAGGATCTCTGTCCACCGAAGTTCTGCTTTCTGTATGTCATAGGACGAGGATAGATATCGGGGATTTATTTTATTTTTTTATTCGCACGTAAAGATACTCGGTCTCTTCTCGCGTGAGGATTAGATGTTCTTGCCGTGAGACTCCGTCGCGTTCTGAACCTGAAGATCGGCAGAGAGACAACGAGCATGGGCATGGCAGTTCCAGATTCGGAATTACTGGAGAGAACATCCGGGGGGGTCGATTAATAACTCGGTTCGATTATTTGCAGCCGGCCAACCGGCTCGGAGCAGAAGGTCCCCGTCATGGGAGTGGCGGACGAGATTCGTTCTACCAACCCGGACCACATCGGTGGCTATCAAGTAGCTCTGCCCATCTTCACAGGGATCGAGACCAAGTTCGGTCTCTGCTTGCCCAAGTTCCAGGCGGCTATTGGGCATTAACATCGTGCTAGGTGCTGCTAGAGGAGCTTTTAGCGACCTAGACCTCCCAGTAGTGTATCTATTTGCCGCCAGGGCGGCCCTAAATCGGCCGAGCTAGGCGAATCTCGCAACTACCGAACTGCGTCGGTCATCGCGGAAGTATCTCGGCAGAGCAACTCGGAGACGTCGCTATTCCCCGGATTCCTAGCTAGAAGAGCTCCCAGAAGAGTTTACAATGTTCGGCTATGATTGGCGGTAGAGTTCGCTCGCGATAACGCTATGATAAGACCTGCGATGAAGAGAGACGGTTCGCCCTATCTGGAGTTTAATTAGAATCGAGAATTTGTTCATTTAAGAAATTATGCGATCCTAGGCCGAGAGAGACAGGTCTTAGGGTCTCTGGAATTTAATTCAAGCCGATGATTTCTTCATTTCCTACCTCGTACAATTTAATCCGGAGGAAGACAGGTCGCAGAGTTTGTGGAAATCTTTAAAGCCGTCTCTCGATTCATCTCTGGTAGAACCTCGTTTCCATCAACGTTCGATAAAAAAGATAAACAACGTCGACACTCCTGATGAGGCCAACGAAGTACAAAATGGTTCCAAGGGATTACGAGTACCCACTGACGTTCGTAATTGTAATACGGATCGATGTATCATGGTATTGCGATAGGGAAGAGCGTCGTTTACGGTATTTGCAATTTTCTTCATGTGAAAGGTGCAAATAGGTCGGCATTCCTCGATTGAACACGCGAATTATATATTTTAGCGCGTTTAATTGCAATTTTATGACTACATCGTCCGACTCCGATGTCGGTTTTCGTATCTGCGAACATGGGCGAGTTTTTTTTTCTTTTTCTTCTTTTCGAGTACGCGAAGAGTTCGAAGCGAGTCCAACTGCGTTTCTTTTAAAGGCTGAGAACACCAATCTGTCCTCGATTAATTGTTCGATAATGGCACACTCGCTAATGCAACATTTCCGTCTGCAATTCTCCTCGCTCGAGTGGATTCTTTCAAGTTCGTGCGGTCGCCATTTTCAAATGTGGCGCCATCTGTCCGGCGCTCTGGTGCGATAGTCAAGGGAATAATTGAAATGGTTTTGCGAGTGTAGCTCCTTTATGTATGTCGAAAAAAAAAAAAAAAAATTGTAACGTGTAATTTTCTATGTGACAATGCAGCAGCGATCGCACGAATTTGTCATATCTTCGATCCTTAAGCGTGGGCTTTAACTTTTGTAGAGCTTGGTCGTCGACAATGCGACGTAACAAAGGAATCTCGCAAGTGCACGCTTTTTTACCTCCCAAAACGTCCGAAATAGAAACGAGGGCTGTGTTTATCCTCCGAGAGATGAATGTGTATCCGTGCATAATTAAACAATTGCCAATAGACGAGGTAAATTTCGCGGCATCTTATCGGAACCTTTATCAGCCAAAGAGGCGCTCCTCTTGCGCGACCTTTTCAAGGAGACGCGGAAGTGGCGTCGAAGGTCTCGTTTATTAAGCCTTGAATATTCTAAGACCTTGTACGCTTAAAAGTAAAGCAGATTTGCATCGATAACGCGATATGCAATTTTAATTTCAATTTATGCTCCGAACAAAATTATTCCATTATTTTAGAAATGGCGCAACGACATTTCCCTTCGTAAATTGCTCAGTTATCAGAAATTGGAGGCGTTGTATTGTTTCTTTCTTTTATANTATATATATCTTGTTTGGTAATTTCTTTCCCTTCTTTTCTTTTTATTTTGGATCCTCGTACTAAACCGATCGACGTACTGAAATCAGAGGGAAACAAACGGCCACGCAATTGCACAAAGTATAAGCAAGCGAGGAATAAATCTATTTTACGAAGCATTACGAATTTCCAATAATCGATGCGTTAGTTTTCAACTAGTTATCGTTGGTCTCGGCTCGTTGGCATATTAGGGAATTTTTCTTAAACGATATCGCGACATGCTTAAACTATAAAACAAGGCGCAATTAATTTTTCCGCGTCTTGTATGTGGTCTAATCACTGATAGAACTCGGCAGAGTTTCCAGCCAAATATATTTGTGCGATCATGTCATAGATGTTACACCGGACATTGAAACAGTAATTTGAAACGTTCGTTTAATAAATAATTCTGGGTAGGAAAATATAAATATATCTTTTTATTCAATTTAAAGAGAGGTTTAATGAAAATTCCTTAATGGCCGACGTTCTATACGATCTGTGATTAAAATCGAGAATCTTGTTATATCGAAGGCTCCTAGATTGTAAGTTTATCAATTTGACTTTCATCTACACTACCCAGCCGTAATCTTTGATAATCTAGATTTACCTCATTGCGAATTGTAAAGATATATATATATATACACACACACGTATACAGAACTGTAAATCAAAACTTAACTGTGAATATCTATACTGCTGTGCATACATTTTAAAATAGAAATAAATACTATTTAAGCGATGGTTAATGATTCTTCGGATCGAGAAAATGATTTCTTTGAATTTAATATGGTATTGTTCAAAGAAATATTTCTCCGGTAGCATGGAATTTTTTTGTTCTCGGCGTGGTAGAGTTATTTGCATAGCGTAATGTCATTGGTAGTGGCGAATTTTTTGAGAAATTTCATTCATGGAATATTTATTTAGAACCTCCCCACGTAAAAAAAAAAAAAATGAGACAATGTCGGCTTCGCAGCTGCATTCGGCCTCGTTACGAATCCTTCCGAGTCCCTTCAAATCAGTTCTGGCTGGTTAGTCTTGACATTAAACCAAAAAGGATTCCTCGTTTGCACGGAAATTAGATGATCCATTATCCTGGAACATGATTTGCCCGAAAAGAAGAGGTCATTACAATCCTCGCGTACTTTGCGATGGCATATACAAGATGGCCGCGCGAGAGAAGGCAATTGAATCTCTTATAATTCGATATATTAATATTTCTACCGGCATTACAATATTATACTGAGGTGCAGGCTTCGCGGACGGGAGTTCTCGCAGTCGTTTAATTTTTCCATATCACTAAGACCTAGTAATTTATATTTCAAGCTGTTCTGTCTCCTCAAGCCGGCGTCTTCTTCTTCGACTCTGGACTCTATGCTCGAACTCTCCCCTAATTTCCTAAACTTTATACCTTTGATATTATCTGCCGGTTGACCTCCATCGGTGTTATCAACACCTTCGTCCATGTTATCATTCTCATTATTAATTCCTTCCAGGTCGCTTCCACCCCCTTCGGCATTTTTATACTCTTCTTCTGTAACCTCGGCGTCATTGTTGATATTTTTTCCAAGATAGCGAGCGCCATTTACATCCGAATCTGGTATTACACTTGCGTCTAATTTATCATTTGTTTTCACTTCTTCGTCCTTTGAAGCTTCATCGGAATCCCTGTTCGGATTTCCTGCTTCTCGTGGTTGGATTTTCTCGGGACTTAATTTCGTAAAATCATTTTCTGTGATCCCGGAATTTTTTTCCGCGGCGATCCTATCGTCATATTTTCCATTTTGGATCTCGGTATCGATTACATCCTTTCGAGCTTGGATATTATGTTGCTCGTCATTTTCTTCCGCAATTTCTTTAAGGATCTGGTCATTTCCAGATTTTCTGAAGTCGGGCTCGTTTACCTCGCGATTTTTCCTTTCCTCGAATTGGCTTGGATTTTTTTCCGGGCCAGGCTGATCTCCATTGTTGCTCGAGAATTTTGTAGAATTATTATTCTGGATATTTTGCGGTATCAAAAGTTTCCTGTAACCAGTTTGTTGCACTTCCTGCCCGAAGTCGTCGAATATCCTGAAAGCCGTCCCGTAAATGTATCGGTTTTCACTTTCCACCTGTCCTTGCTGATCCATTCTCCTTAAATAAAAATTCGAATTGTCGTCGCTGTTCAATGAACTCCTCAATTCCGAATTATTATACGCGCCGAGGTTCCGACTTTCCATCTCGTCTCCCGAGTCCTGGACATTGTAAACGGGGTATGATTTTCTGACCTCCAAATTCCCTTCATTACCATCATCTTCCCGTCTTTCTTCAATTTCTCCGGTACTTTTCCCGGGACTTTCGACCAGTTTCCTTAACAATGGGGTTATCGTACTTAAACCCTCGACGGATCCAATTTCGTCCTGCCTGCTAGAATTACCATTTCCTGATATCGATTCCAATTGAAATCTATTGTAATTACTCTTCTGGGCATCTTCGTCCTTTTCCTCGACTTCTTCTACATTAGGATTGAACAGATTTCGATTTTCGCTCTGCCTGTAATCCGCATTGGCGAGAATTCTGTAATAGAAGTCGTCTTCGCCGAGGTCCTGTCCGCCATCTTGGATATTCGGATCCAAGCTTTGATCCCGATTAATATCGAGGATTTCCGTTGTCTCGGCTTCAAAGGGAGTATCGAAGGACTCGTCCGGAGGAATTACTCCTTTATCCGAACTGAAATCCTCAATGTCCTCGTCGAATTCTAAATCGAACCTTCGCACTTCCGGCGCATGACCTCCTTCCAAGGACTCTTCCTTCGCTTGGGGTAAATCCTTGATTTCGAGGTCCCCGTTGAAATAATTTACATTTTCGGTTCTTCTCGTCGATACCTGGCTAATTGCAGGATAATAAGGTGGGTTATTAGGATTATCATCCTCTTCGGGATGTCCTTTATTATTTAATCCTCGATATAGAGGCACTTCGTCGTATTCCGAAGAGAAGTCTTCCTCGTAATTCCTGCCTCTCCAACTTTCCAAGGAATCATCGTCTAAGGAACTTCCGATGGAGAATCCTGTCATTATATTTTGCCTGGCTAATTGTCTTTCACTTTTCCTTAATCCTTTCCTTTTGTTTTTCCCACCCGCGCTCGGCGAGCAACGAGTTCGGGGTTCCTTATTCGGGCCTGGGGGATAAATAAATTATAAATTGAGGATTCAATGGGCTTATTAATTAATCATCGAGGTGAAGGGAACTTTGGGTCGGAATTAGGGAATAAGAAATACTTACTGCACAGATGAGGATAACGTTTCGAGGCTTTGAAGGAAGAGGGGCAGTTTTTCATTCCGGGGTTGTATGGCGATTGCCCTAATTCGTTTCCCCTGCAGACATGTAAAAAGTGGCTTACTTAAATTAAAGTCAAGTAAACAATTTCTATAAACAAATAGTGCAGCTACTAGTGTATGTTTATTATTAACTTTTTAGGGTACGTCTTACTCACCTGGGCCCGTAATTGCAGATGAATATTCGGTTCCTCTTATTGTCTTTTGTAATAAAAAGAGTAGAGCCACAACCGATGCGTTCCGTTGTCGCCCAAGCTATCTGGAAGTAAATTATTTACGCGTTAAAAATAATTTAATATCATAAACCTCCGGTTTTAATTCAACATTGGATTCACACCACAACTTGGTTTCTCACTTGGGTATAATGCTCAACGTTGTTCGAAGCGGAAACGGATTGTCCAAATTTGTAATTCTTGTGCTCGTTGAACCAGGTTTTGATAACCAACTCGAATTCTTTATCAGCCGATGTTGCTGCACTCAGTGATTTCAATTCAGCAATGTTCTGTCCGATTTCAAACCTGCCTGGAAATAAAATATCAGACTCCTGAGAGGCTTCTCGAATTTTTCTTCATTTATTATTTCTTGATAAAGGGTGATAGTAAAACGCGTAATTGCTTATCAGTGATATATTGTTGGTACACAACCTACCTACTTTCCTGTCCGTTGATGGGTTGTGGGCAAAATTGCACCGATTTGCCCAATTTTGAGCACTTGTCGCCAGGTCGTCATCCCAGTACTGCATAAAGTAAATGCAATTGTGCACTGAGAGGAAAATCGATTTTTCTTTCAAGGAAATAATTTCCCAGAACGGAGTTAAAATTTCTTTCGTCAATCGTATCGTTTAGTGAGGACGCTCTCAAGAATTAACGACGCGCTAGTATATTGTTAATTAATTATTCGCTAGGTATCATTACGCAGTTTTACCATTTCCAGCATATTTCCCGCAGGTGGTTGGCCTTTAACAAGACCAGCAGCAATATTTTCTCGCAGCTCGTTATGAGCTTTCAGGATACTCTGTCTAAGTTCGCAGGGAACTCCAGATTCTGAAATGAAGTCCCGTGAAAAGTTTTCAATTTTCTAACGATACCCCTTATCACCCTAATAATCGAAATCTCTCCCAGAGAGCCCAGAATAAAAATCCCCCTAAAACGCGAGGAACTTTCGAAAGTCCTTAATGTCCCGAAATTCCGCGCTAATTACCCGCTTACCCTAACTTTGTGAGTAAATGCGTCCTTACCCAAAACAGTCACGTCCTTGCAATTCGCCTCGACGGCGAGCACGAAGACGCCCTGAAGAGCAGCCGTCGTGATAACGCTTATCCAAAGATATTCCAGGCCCACGAGGACTCGTCTTCTTAGTCTCCTCGGATATCCTACGTTAATTGTCGGCCTGTTTCCCTTTGTTAATACTTTTTCGCGGTATCTACTAAGTGTATGCCGATTTTTCGGGTTCTTCTCGGCGAATCCCCGGCGGCCATCTTGCGAGGAGTACATCGCGTTGTCTTCCGCGGCGGCCATTGTGGTCGCTCTTCTTATATCGGCTATTTTTATTTCCCTACGAGTAATTACTCGGAGTTTATGACCCGAGGATTTATAGAATACCTATCTCGGAAGTGCGATATCGTTTAATCGGAATTAAAGATGCGCGCCACTAAAGCTGTTCGTATGTGTTCGACAAGTTACCCTTGTTGGGGCCGATTCGACGTACTTGGCGTTATTGCAATTGCGATGTGTAGGAGGTATCGGGACTCGCCAGGGCTGGTTTTAATCGAAAGCGATTCTCTCGTATTGGTTTTTATTATAGGAATTAAAATTCTAGAATTATCCGCCCGACATTCGCCTCGAAATATTACTCGCAAATGTAGGCTTTGACCGTTTCAATATTTCCTGCCGGGAATATCAACTTGCTGGCAATTAATATTCCGGTATGCATTAAATGCGCCTCGTTAGAACGTATACAATTCTTATCTTTATCTCCACGGGCAGCAATTGTTGCCGCGGTATAAATATTTAATTCCATCGTGTTTGCATAATTTCATTAACTTTACCATAATTTATGAATTAAAAATCACCTCAGCGCAGACGTGATAAACAGGGTAGAGTTAAGTAACAATTACCACGTGACGTTGTCATTAAATCTTTTTAAATAATAATAGATACTAATGGACTAGAAGCGTTTACGATCGCTGCAAAACATAATCTTAGGATTCTATTACAACGAGCGATCGCAATTCCTAACCTAACCTAATTCTATCAATTCGCGTCGTATCTTCCTTTGCTTGGAGGGAATTCCTTGGCAGGGAATACGTCGACATTCTTGGAGTGTTTCGAGCTAATTGCTGTCATAATCCTCTTCCATGACAGGCCCTGTCAAGTACAGGTTTGACAGTGATCGACTGGAACCCCGGAACTTTAGCCGTATGCACATAATGCACCCAAGTGATAGAATCCGTCTCTTGCGGCTAAAAAAATAATATATCTCGGATATTAAAAAATATTTAACAACAATCCTAATTAAATAATCAACTACTGGGAGCGGTATCTACGGTGTAATTAATTCTGGGCATGGAAACAATGTCAGAATTAAATGAATGATGGACTTTCAAGGAGGGGGCTGTTTTGTTCTTTATGGGGTAATTAGTCCGACTGTATGAAGGAGGAATTTTTATGCGACCAAGGGGGAATGGAAAATTATTTGAGAAGTTTATCGCGATATGGGATATCGCGTGCAATCTAAACCATCGCAAGTTCTATTTCTCAAACGATCAAGTCCCACCTAAAGGGGCTATTGACACGAAACCGAAATTACTGTAAACGTTATCGGTGGATTTTAACGTGAGCTTCGGGGAGGTTTGCGACTAAAATATTCCCATAAAAGCGGACGGACCATGTCGTTAATGAATGTTTATAACGAAGGGAATACCGGTCGCGATAGACCGGAGAAAAGAATATGCTAATTGCGTAACGGAGCTCTCAGGAGGAAAATATTTCACCGGCGAGAAGTCTCGAACACGTGGACATGTGAAATTAATCTTGACCGTATGGCTTGGATACTTACAACAAAGCCCGGAGTACTTGTTCGAGTAAGACATTCCATATCGATTGCAGGCTGGTTGTCCGGAATGATAAGGTTGATATCCAAGGACGTTTCCACTGAAATTAAAAATCTTTCTAGTGCATTCCGATTTTTAAATTGTAAACGAGATGGGACACTTTGTTTATAATTTTACCTGGGGCCGTAATTGCAGACGTAATTCTTGGTGTAACCTCGGGCAGGGTCGTAGTAAAAAGAGTATCCACAGCCCAGTAGATATGTGTCACCCCATACAAGCTAGAGACATACAAGAGAATAAATGAATACAATACATGGAGGAATCTCGAGGGTATGAAATACTTATTTTTAGAGCAGTCAATTTAGATAGTTATCCCTGAAAATCAACTAAATCTCTAATTAATTCTGCTCATCCCTTTTCCCTCATTTTCATATATCAATCTGACAAACCTGAGTGTAATGGCCGGTTGCTCTGCTGAATCCTGTGTGATAATGTTGCACCTCGTTGAACCATCCAGATATTTGTCGCCTCCAATTAGGTTCCGAGTCGTAAGGTCCAGGAGGCCTCGTGGTCCATGTTCTTGCTATATTTTGACCCACCGCGAATCTTCCTGAAATATTTCATATCTATGAACTTCAAGTATGATGTTTGAACTCCAGGTATAAAATAAATTAATAATTCAAAATAATCGAAACAGATGAGAAAAAAATTAGTATGTATGACAGTGAGGGGTGTAATGAAGTTTCATACAAAAAATAAGACGAGAGATTTATCGCACTGCAGATTTTTTATTAGCAGTAAAAAATACATACGGACATTCCTGGATGTGTCATGGGATTCTTTGCATTGATCTGCCCATCTTTGCGCAGCTGCAGCCAATTCGTCGTCCCAAATCTGAAATTGAAAAATCCATGACCTCTCCAATTTCCGAAATCCTCGAGAAAAGTGTATCGATACATTTTGCCACGTTTAAGATTTATTGAGATCGTGTTTCATCAATTTTCTATTTATTGGGATTATGTTTTATTAATTTCCGGGGAAGGTCGGAATGCAAATGAGGGACCTATTAGCCCTTTTCAAGAAAGATCAGGAAAGTTGCAATCACCAGTTCCATCATATTCGCGGCTCCAGGTTGGCCGTGGATTTGCCCCAGGGCAACCAGCTGTCGAAGACGATTGTGCTCGTCAAGGATGCTCTGTTTGTCTTGACATGTCAATCCTCCGGCGCCTGAAAATAATAACCAGACATTTCATATCCTGCGACCCTCGTCGCGGTCAAGTCGCCGATACGTTCGCCACTTTGTAGACTTTTAGTTTCCGACTTTCGAGCCGATCGATAGAAGGAAAAAAAATGCATAAATTATTTCCGCACCTTCCAAGATTAATCCTGGGACTCTTGACGAGTTTGAAAATGGGGAAAATGGGGAAATTCCCTATTGCAGACTCGAAAGCCCGAAGACGAGGCGTCTTTCCGGTCACGTGCGACATAAATTCTGCATTTTGTCGCCCCGTGTCTCGTATCTCCGGCGAGATTTCCGTCGGGATTGGCAGGGAGGTGCGGAATTGCCGCATTGTTTGCCGAATAGAGGAACGAACGAAGTAGGGCTGTTTTGAATGTACATACAGGCGCGCGTGATCCGATTGCAAATAACGAATGAGCCAGATGCCGAGCAATTCCGCTGGCCGATGTACTAGAACGAGCTCCGCGAATTTACATCCCCGATAGCTCTTCTAGTTCGCACCCTACGCGTTCGAACGTTTTTAGATTTACACCGAGGAAGCCCAATTTCCCCCTCCGCAGAAATTTCTTCCAGCGACTCGTCACTGATAACCCATTGCGGCCGAAGGTACGCGGTTAGTTTCCGGTCGACGGTCGATCGGAGACGACCATTTTGAGGTTAGGCCTGGGTTAGTCTATATAGGGAAAAAATTTCTAATACGCTCATTTATCGGAATATTATTTTCCAAATTTATTAAATTTTCCAAAGTCCATCACTCAAAAGAATTAAATTAGTGCGTTTGAAATTCTCACGAACATCGATTAACGCTTCTTTCTGAGGGTATTATTTTCCAAGGTTATTAAATTTTTGCAATAAAATCATGGTCAAAATCACGCTCATTTATCGGAATATTATTTTCCAAGTTTATTAAATTTTCCAAGGTCCATTACTTAAGAAGGTTAAATTAGTGCGTTTGAAATTCTCACGATCATCGATTAACGCTTTTTTCTGAGGGTATTATTTTCGAGGGTTATTAAATTTTTGCAATAAAATCATGGTTAATTCTTATTCAACATTTACGATTCCGGATCACGGTGGCCGGAAAAGTCATAAACTTAGAGTAAATCCTGGCAGGTCAGGGAGGGATCAGTTCCCATGAATCTACAATAGGTTTATCCCCGGAATGATCGCATCGTTAGTCTCTTGCCAAGCCCCTCTCATTTCCGGGCAAAATGATGTTTTCAGATGTACATGTCAGTTCAGGCCGCGTATAATGGCTTCGGTCGTTTTACTTTTTCAATAGCTCGGGACGAATAGAGGGCTGGTTAATAATCAATCGATCCTTCGGCCGAAACGGCCAGATTCGACACTTTACATCCAGGCATCTACCTTACTCTACGAGCCATTAACTCTAATTGTTCGATTAGGTTGTCGATTTTTTTCAAGCCCTGGGAACGTCTGTTCTTGATTGGCAATTCCGTAATTTCAGTAATTAGCTTTAAAGAAATCATCTCGACGGTATACGTTTAAAAAGTGGGATGCATTAACTGCGATTATTAATTCCAGTGGCAATTTCTTTTTTTGTTTTTGCAACGTTTTCGATTTAGAAATCACATCATCGATAATTCCGCAATTCCACGCGTGAGTTTCTCTGAAACAGCGTTTAGCACTCCACCTCCGGGAATTTACTTTTGATGCGTGCTTCTCTCTCTCTCTCTTTTTTTTTTTTTAACATTTCCCTGATTCCAGATAGCAATTTTTTGAAATAGTATTTCGCCCCCAACACCCATGGAAACTCGTTGCATTAACTCGCGTCGATTGACCGATCTCCCCTCAAATTTCGCAATTTCTGCAATTGGAAAAATTCAACCCCGAAATAAGGTTACGTTTGGCTG
Source organism: Orussus abietinus (assembly GCF_000612105.2). NCBI lineage: Eukaryota > Metazoa > Arthropoda > Insecta > Hymenoptera > Orussidae > Orussus > Orussus abietinus. The sequence continues at coordinate 94,133 of NW_019394232.1, read as the reverse complement.
GGACGAACAAATAAAATCGAAAATTTCCCGAAAGCCTGCAAAGTAGTCGCCAGTTTTCACCGTTTAATCCTCGATAGACAAGCTGAATATTTTTTCACCGTCGAAAAAATGGATTGTTCTCTCAAAACGATTTTTTTATTTTTCTTATGCAGTGTTTCCTTTTTTTTCTCTGTGAAAGAGACTTTTTTATTGCACAACACAGTCGATTGAGATACCAATGAGCTTGTCACATTTGGAATTCCAGTTCCGTCACGCACACATCCTGAATTATATTCCTATCAATGAAGTCTCAAAGGCCGATGCGTACAATGTGGAGGGGAAAATCGATATCAATTACATTGTATTCAAGTGACTCTGTACTCGATCCATTGAGCACCCATTGTTGCTCCCTCACGCGTGGTGCACTGCAAAAGCCACGTGGTCAATAACAGTCGCCGGTCTTTTGTGTCTAATGTCGACGAATAATTGTACAAGTGAACACTGCAAAGTGTTCCAGTTTATTTATTTCCCCCTTAACAAGCTAATTGCAAATTTTCGTAATTCCCGTCGAACAATTAGAAATAAATTTTTGTAAACGTTCAAAATTCTTTCCTAAATAAATCTTAATAATCGGCATTTAATAACATGAGACGAGTCCTAAAAGTTGCATTAATAGTACAAAAATTCTTCAAGTATAAGGAATTTTATCAGGACTAAGTTTAGTTAATGTAAAAGTGAAGTTTGAAAAAAAATTCAAAATGTTTAAACATCACGCACGTCTCGGCTTGATAACAATCGGAATTGAATAAATAAGTTATACGGAACTTGAAATCCCGATGGCACAGGCACGTGTTAAATTGTTTATAAACAATAGGGAGCAACTTCAAGATACGGCATGTTCCGATTTGCCTTAAGGAATTGAATTTTCATCATCGATTATGGAAAATGTGAGGAAAAGTTCGAGGTTGAAATAAAAAGAGTTAACAATTACGGTCGTTGAGGCTATTTAGGGTAAACAATTTGCGGGATTGGCAAGCTGGATGCCCTCAGTTGAATCAGAAGATTTATATGAAAATTAATCATCGGTATAAAAAACTGGTTACCCTCAATTACCCGCGAGGTGAATTTACATGGAATAAATCATTTTTAGCACCAAAAAACCAATCATTTTCAAATCAATTTTTTAAATCATCGATATTAAATTAAGCGTTTATCCAGCTCACAAGGAAACGAATCTTTTCCATCCTCCGACGTGACGCCATTTTTTAATGAAATTGTTTTTTCCTGAGAAATCGGACAATTCCTCCTCGCTGTAATTAAAATCCTCTAGAAACGACCTTTTTCCGATACTTACGAAGCATGGTTTTCCCCACACAGGCGGCGCATTCGTCAATGAGAGCGAAAATTCCAGCGACGACCAGAAGCGCCCATCTTCTTGCGCGTCCCTTATGCAGCGCGGCCGCCATCTTGGATCCGGCGTTAGGGTTCGTTTCTTCTCTGAAATATGAGAAATCGGCACAAAAACAGGGACCGGCACGGAGACACACGTACGATCGGGACCCAGGTTGAGATTTAATAGGGATTTCGAACTTTTGGGCGAGCTTTTAAAGCCGTATCGACATGGAAAGTACGCGAACCGGTCCCCGAGCAGTGGCGAACTCATAGTCGGCCACGCGACTCCCACGGTTTTTATATATTCCGTGTAACACGCCTTGATGTGTGGATGTCAAGGTAATTACCGGCGAGATCGGGAAAAGGTAGTGGGAGGACATTGGCAGGGAGTCTTTTGACAGAACCGAGGCAATAACAGCGCGTGTCAACGAGGATGACCCTCATTTACCGATTGGCTTTCCAAGTGACCAAAATACCTTTGAGAAATTCCCTTCCTTCGGAAATCATTTAATAACACTGCTATCGTTAGTTACAGAGTTGCTGGGTTGTCCTACGAGATTTCCAATTAACTTTTGCAATTAACTAGTGGAGGGATGGGACGATGTGATCAACGGACAGGATAAATTCACTTAATAATAAAACATTTCTTTAGCGGTAAATTTTTTATTGTCGTGTACAGGAGATTTTCCCGGTCGCAGGGGTAATTAATCGTGTCAACTCCTGAAAATACGTAGTCATTGAACAATGTCTAAATCGTGCGGTCGCGACTTGCGAACAATCAACGGGAATACTCGAGACAGTACGTCATCCGCCGGAAACGAGCCGTTATTACAGAATTCTGATATAGATCGATCAAAGTATCTCAAAGAGCCTTTGATACTCGGTACCAAAGATCGAATCAAAACGGGTACTCGGGTACGGATTTGCACACGAGTTGGTCGACATTAGTTAACGCGTACCGTAACGGGCATTAATATTGACATTACGTGTCTCTTGACTTCCGGCGCTATTGATACATGGGTGTATCCCGGGGCTCATATGGCTCGTTCTCTTCCTCTCTCCCTCTCGGCACATAATTAATGAATATTAAATTCGGCCGCTCGAGGGTCACGACCGAAACTCCGATTAATCGCGCCTCCTTACCGGCAAGGTCTTGCAATTACTTAGCTTCAAATTATTCAATCCAATTTATTAGCTGAACAAAGGCCGCCAAGGGAGAGTTTCGCGAGCGTCGCTCGGTCGGCCATCTTGAATAGAGGGACACTTGGGATGAAGAAGGGTGTTTTCGACAAAATAAATGCCGACTGATCGGTCAATTAGAAAAGTCACTTTTCCTGGCATCTGTGTATTTATTTCTTAAACTGTTTTGAAGATTTTTAAGGGTTATTTGAGGATCGGGAAGGAAAAGATCGACGATATCGAAGGTTTTCAAGTACCTTTAAAGGTACCTGGTTTTGAGGTACATTCTAAAATGCCTCGGGTACTTTTACTAAAGGTTTTCGGGTACCTTTTAGAGGTCTTCATGTACCTTTAAAAAGTATCTGATTTGCAGGTACATACTGAAATGCCTCGGGTACTTTTACTAAAGGTCCTCAGGTACCTTTAAATAGTATCTGAAAGGGTATCTGAGTTCAAAAGTACCTGAATCAGGTACTTTTTGCTGGAGGTACCTGAAGTAAAAAGGTACCTGATTCAGGTACTTTTTGCAAGAGGTACCTGAGTGCAAAAGTACCTGAATTAGGTACTTTTTTAAAAAGTACCTGAATCAGGTACTTTTCACTTCAGGTACCTGAGTCCGAAAGTACCTGAATCAGGTACTTTTTTAAAAGGTACCTGATTCAGGTACTTTTTGCAAGAGGTACCTGAGTGCAAAAGTACCTGAATCAGGTACTTTTTTAAAAAGTACCTAATTCAGGTACTTTTTGACTCAGGTACCTGAAGTAAAAAGTACCTGATTCAGGTACTTTTTTAAAAAGTACCTAATTCAGGTACTTTTGCACTCAGGTACCCGAAGTAAAAAGTACCTGATTCAGGTACTTTTTTAAAAAGTACCTAATTCAGGTACTTTTGCACTCAGGTACTTTTTTAAAAAGTACCTAATTCAGGTACTTTTGCACTCAGGTACTTTTTTAAAAAGTACCTAATTCAGGTACTTTTTGACTCAGGTACCTCCAGCAAAAAGTACCTGATTCAGGTACTTTAGAACTCGGATACCCTTTCAGATAGTATTTAAAGGTACCTAAGGAACTTTAGTAAAAGTACCCGAGGTATTTCAGTATGTACCTAAAAATCAGATACTTTTTAAAGGTACTTGAAGACCTCTAAAAAGTACCTGAAAACCATTAGTCAACGTACCTGAAACATTGTCAAGGATACCTGAAAATTAAGTACTTTTAAAGCGGTAATAACGATGAAACTGTGAGGATGTTGAGAGAAAGTTTCGTGAACGTCGCTCGGTCCATCTTCTTGAATCCAGCGCCACCAAGAGACGCTTCGGACGAAGGAGGACGTTTTCGCCAAATGATTGCCACTTACTCCGTGAACTTGGTAAGTACATCTACCGGTTACATTATTTCGCAGGTTTCGAAAGCAGCGACGACGATGAATCTACGATGATACCACGGAAGGGCCACTGGAAGGGGAAAAAAGAACCTGAGGAAGGAAGCAGTACTTGATTAGTTTTCCTCGGGTGCACTTGCGGTCGAGTACCCGGAATTGATAAAATTACCGTGAAACACTCCCTGGAAAGTCCACCCTTAGAGTAGTCCCCTCGTTGAAGTTCCAGGAGTTTCAGAAAAGCTGAAAAAAGGAGATATTAGAAAAAATCCTCCCCCTCGGAGAATTTTCTTACCGCATCGTTATTCGTCCTCTCCTTCACTTCCTTTTTTTTTTTAATCACTTCTTTCAGCCCGGTCGAACAAATTGTGCTTCACAATTTTTCAGCCAGCTTCACGGAGTTCCAGTCGATCGCGGCCTCCATTTTGACGAGGTAAAGAGCTTTTCATTCGAGCTTTTTATCCTCCTTCCTCCATATTATCCTCGAGATGCGCTTAAAAGGAATCGACCTGCATGGAGAACTTTTAGCTTCTAATTAATCTTACGGCTACCGGAAGAGCATCGGCGAAAGCGTTTTATCCGCAGAATTGTATTTCCCATCTACCTAATTGCAACGAGATCTATATTTATTAAATATTTCTCCTAACTCGGTGCATAGAATTATTTTAAACTTCAACGCGTGATTACGAAGACCCTAAGTAAAACGAGACCGAGGAAAGTTTCGACACTCTTGTCGATGTTGAGTAACTATTATATCTTCAGAGTAAAAAAAAAAAGAAACAACCAAACGAATGGGACAATCTGATTCAGCCCGTTCGAAATAGCATCGGTGCAAAATCAGAAATTAATTTAATTCCCTTTCGAGAGGCTCCATTGAAATTCCGCTATTTACGATACACAGTAGGAAGCCTGTCGTCTCTTCTTGGAAGTGATATAATTAATTCACCTGTTGGGGAACCAGTTAACAAAATTCACGTTTAGTGACATCGGCACTTTTCGGCTTGACCCTTTAACAGTATCACCGGGGGGCCATTAAATTGAGATTTATGTAACGAACTCCCTTGATTAACGGGTTTTTCTTTTTCCTCGTCAGTCCCTTTAAAATTGATCGACCCCCTGAAATTTATTTGACATTAGACCATGATTAATGTGGTTACCGATCAGTTTAATAATTTCTTCACTGCCAATGTCGGATGAAATGACTTTATCCAGAGAATTAACATTTCAATCTCCCGGGACCCGAAAGAGGAATCTTCTTCTTCGTGGCTTCCGGGAGATGAATAGATAACACGTTAATAATTAGCCGAATTAATTCAAATCCACGTCTAATTAATTTCTCGCGAGTTTGCTCGAAGAGTTCAGGGTCTGCATCGATCGCCTCGTAAATTTTGGATTTCAGGAAAGACCTCTTTGGATGAAGACTACGTCACACCATTGTATGCCGATTGTTGCCGCAACCATGAAGATTATTCGCGGATGTAATAATTTTCCCAGAAAATATATTTATGCAAAAAGAAATGTGTTTTTCCAAGCGAGAATTATTTCCCTGCGAGCAAGTTCCCAGTTAGTCCAATGTCAGGCCACGTGTTTTTCTTTTCTTTTTTTCCCGATTATGAAATGCCCTGATAACGATGCGCCTCAGTCCAGTTCGGCTTGGCAAATGTCAAGACGAACTTCTTTTGACTCAGATGTAAACGGATAATGTCCCAACCAGTTGCTGTGACTTTTAGGCGAACTTTTGTTTTCCTCCTCTTCAGGGTTGCGCGTAAAGCTGCCAATCGGTTCTCTTCTTTCACCCTGACGAAATAATTTTTTCCCCCCCGAGGAAATTATTTCCTCGAATGAAGTTAGAGACCTATAAAATGAAAGAATAATTTTGTAACATCTAGGTGTGGAAAAACAAGGCAAGGCTTAAAAATTAAAGTCTGGAAGGAGTCCGATCCTTGAACCATCGGACACGTAACATCAGACCTGTAAAAAAGGACCAGTCAGTGCCCTGAGTCTCAGGGAACCTCTTTCGAGCCATTTATACAAACCACTGGATGAGCGAATCGCTTTCGGGAACAGGAATAAGAAGGAGATACCCTGGATCTCCGGGCACGAACTTGACGCATAAATCTAGAGGCGGGACTCGTGGTACACAAAATCGAGCATAGATTTACATGGATAATGGCTTCCGAGATATTCGTCGGTTCGTTCTCGGCAAACCTGCCCTGGAATAATTCCTGGTCTTCGTCCATTTCTCTCGAGCCTCGTTTTCGGCTGCTGGGAAGCTTTACCTTCCACCCCCGTATCAATGCTCGTCGCAAAAAGATCCTACAAAAGAGAAATATGTGTCGAGGTAAATCACCTGCACCGAGAAAAAATGATTTCTTAGAATATTCCATTGAATTTAGAAAATAATTCCCTGGTAGTAGTAAAGGAAACATTTCTCGATGACATTTCTTTTTCTCGGTGCAATGGGGAAATAATGTTAGATCGGAAAAAAAATCGGTTTCGCCTTCACGTTTCCATTTCTGGATCAGGTTCCAAGGATTTCCCAATGGTTCGATGATCTCGGACGGTTCTTCCTGGTATTTTGTCGCGTCTAAAAATATTATAAAAGGTGTTAATAATCTTGGAAATTAATTTCCCAAGTCCGATCATCGACATCAGCACACGAGGACGCGTCGTCGCATCCTTGGAGAAGCGTTCCACTTTCGCGTTTCTTCTACGAGATTTTCCGGATTTCCCTCGGGTACTTCTCCCTGGCACGTTCTCCTGTTGCATCTAAAACTATTATCAAAGGTGTTAATATTCTTGGAAATGTCATTTCCCCAGAAGTCGAATTAGCGACATCAGCATACGAGGACTCGGACGCGCGAAAGGCTAACTACGTTTGTCAACGTTCACGATAACTCTGACGGTCGCGACAGCCCAATAAATTACACCGGTGTAACGGAGTTAAATCTTTAACGAAATTAACCTTGTAGTAGAGTAATTTCATTACGTTTATGGGAGGACGGGGCGGAGAGAGCGTTCCATTTTGCAGAGACGAGAGAAGCCGACTTTTCGACTCCGTTCGGCCATCGGACACCTGGCAGTAAATTTAAACTGGGTTCAAACTATCCAACTTGTAAAAAACATTGTAACACGTTAAACGACACTGTTTCTATTTTTAATTTAATTTTCCCCGGTAGAAAGTCAAGGGATAGTATCTTACGAGACTTTGATATCGCAGCCTCCATAAATCCGACTTAGACATCGTTCTTCCATTAAGTTGCACTTTTTATCATTTACGATTGCAGAGTCTCGCGCCAAATACATCTTCAATCGCGAATCTTCACCCTGCCCTAGGCAGGAATACCTCTTATGGGGAATAAAGTTTTGATCTGGTGACAGGGAATTGATGTATGCAAATGCCGAGTAAGCGATTGTGGAACGATTTATGGTTATCGATAGAACGTGAGACTTTTGCCGCCGGCTTGTCCTCGCTGCAATTTGTTTCTTAATATTTTTTTTCTTATTGATTTACCGTGCTTTTTGCTTTTTTTTTTTTTTCTTGACAATGGAGGTCAGGAATTGTTCTTGCCGTTCAGGGTAAGGTGCACGAAGGATGGGCGGAGAGTTTAATACTAGGCACGTGTCGCCTTCGAATTTAATGGAACGGACTGCCTCGGGCTTTTGGAATAATGATCAGTCAATTGGTAACACGGAAAGAGTCGTCCTCAAGAGTGTCAACTCGGTGAAAGCCGAATTCGAGGGGCGTGGGAACCTTTTTGGCGGAGGCTATCGGAGATACTTTAAGACCTCCTATCCCGAAAGGAGACGTCAAACGTCTGAAAGCCGACTGGATATTGGAATTACGATGACCCATGCCAAAGGGGAGGGGGGGGTCAATTTGACGGAGAAAGCCTAAATATCTAAATATTGACATATTCACAATTACTCGTTATTCCCAATCGGGGTCATTTTTAATCCGTGGAAATTAAAGTGTTAAGAAATAAAAATAAAAAAGAAATGAGGCAAATCGACATTATGAATTAAAAATGAATTTAGACCGATCGTCAAAGTTACTAACACTCGTCATTCGTGTAGAGGCGACATACAGTCTGGCAGGTACTCCGAAATTTAAAATTCAATGTGACTTCACCTGGCCCAACCTGTTCCGAGAACTCTTTTTATTAGGAAGACAGAGAGACGTGTCTCACCTTGAGGGACCCATTCTTCCGATTAATCAAGGCACCTTTTCGCTACATCGACACATTTACCTTTCGACGATGACTTCGAATTTTTTCTAGGGCATATTCGATCCTCAAATTTGATAATACGATGTTATCGGATAATAACTGTCATAAAAATTATGATATACCACTCACGGGTGGATTACCATAACGCTCTACTTTTAATTTAAATACTTCTTAAACGCCGCCATTTGTTGGCGACATGTCCGGCATGTCGCGATAAATCTAATCGTGGAAATTACAGCGGCATAAATAATGGAGAAAAACTAGGAAAGTCGTAATTCATGGAAATAAGGGAATTTCTTATCACTCGTTGGTACGGTTTAATTAATCCATGTTTCTGGAGGTTTTTTGGCACCTTCGATAGACATACTGTCTGGTGATTATGGATTTATTAAAACGACTATGACGGTCACGTGGATTGAAACGAGCCGGCCACGTAATAATGTCGTTAAAGTTAATGCTCTCGACGCCGATAAATTTCTCGCCCAGTCTCATTAATTATGGGAGATATTCATAAGGCCGTAAAAAAAAATATAGCCCCCGGGTACAGCAGCCTTGTGGTTTCCTTCTTTCCATGATTTACCGCGATTTCCTGCTGGATTTGCTTTTGAAGCTTGGCAGCTAGCTTTCGACCGAGTCATTAATCATCGCCACTTACCGTTAAGGAAAGATCGATAATCATCGGAGAGAAATTGCACGAACGCGTCCGATGAATTATTTCTCCTTAACCTGATAAGGAGAAAAAATAAAAAAAAATAGTGCGCGACATTTTTCATTCTGATTATCGTCGGGAAATAATTAATTAATCGAGGATACCGTTAAAATGGTTAATATACAAATGTTTAATAGTACGTTGTTTCACGGCGAATTATTGCAGAAATTGCGCGGAATTGTCCCTGCAATAAAGCCGAGGAATTTTCTGTCGAGCGGGAGCAGTTTGAAAGTGAAGTCATAAAACGTTAATTAAATCAGAAAGGATGAAACGAGGTCTCCCCGTAGATTAATTAGAATTTTACCGCCCCGTGAATAAGTTTAACGTCACAGGGAATTTTAATAAAGTGTCTATTTGTTGTCAGGAGAAGCATCCGAATTATTTCCCGCGAAATTGTTACGGACAACTGACCCAATTTGCGATGCTAATTTCCATGTATAATTAGTCGCGGTCAGTCTAATTTCTTGCTTATCCAAAACTGGAAAATAGGCCTCGTTTCAGTGCCAAAGATAACTTATCTATTCCCATCGAGTGCGATGTCTAGCTCGTGACATTTCTGAATCTTCCGATCGGGTCATGTCCGAAAATATCTCTCGTTGCTAATACAGCAATCCTTGCAAATCTTCCCGAATGGAAATTTCCCAAGAAGCTAAAATGACGATTTGGGTGTAATTTTGAATTAATTCAATTATTATCAAATATATATTTATAAGAGATACGGTTTCCATCTAATGTGTATTCCGACGAGTACCGGTGCGACCTGATATAATATATAAAAAAAAGTTGCTATTTATTTCGGTGGTCCTCCGAAATACGTGGAACTTTTTTTCGGGAAACACGTAAAACTGTGGTACGATGGCCTCGCAATAAGTGGCGTACATAATTGCTCCGGATTTTTCGACGGATCTCTCGAGGTTTTCCCACGAGGGAACACTTAAAAAGTAAAACCCGCACTCCAATTATCGAATATCCGGATTATGCCCCGGCTAATCTAATTGGATCCATGAATGGACCTAATAAAGGAAAGATTTTCCAAGGATTCGCGAGGAATCTTAATACGTCGGAGAAATCCCTTAAAATGTCCCTAATGAACTCGAGGACCCGATTTAGAGACGACTTTATCATTTCCAAATTTCCGAGCAAAGTATGAGATTTCGAAATTTAATTTCCCTCCTAAGATAATTCACGGATTAATATTTCCTTTGAAATTCCATTTGACTCCCTCGTTACCGCGTCCTAACTTAAATTTATTTACGTGTTGTTATTACATGTCCCGAGGCAGGGATATTATATATGGAGTCTTGGCTTTACAGTGCGGGGACACATTTATATTTTCCTCCGAGCCCTCGCTATCGTATTTCTTCCCTTATCCGAGAATATACAGATTGCGGAAAGATCGAAAATGGCGGAATCTTTACGAGGGGGAAAGATAGGGCAACGTTAACGCGATCGTGCATTTGGTTTCATGTCTCGAGAAACGTATCTGGGTTGGGCATAAAATGGAATCTCCTTTGCCAAGTGCCGTGCACACATCATGGAAGCGTTAGTTCTTACATTTTTTATCGAAAAACCGTAGCCTCCCTCTTGGTCCCGCGTCGTTGAAAATGCCGGACAGACTTTAGAAACAGAATAAATAATCAACGATAGTAATTCCTGGGCTTTGTTTCGTGTCATTTGTAGACATTAATTATGCGTAAAACGTTAACGGGAGGATTTACGCACTGGCGAACGGCGATACCAAAATGGCGGCGTTAAGTGAACTTATACGCGATCAAATCGAATTACGGAATGAGCAACGCGAGACTGGATTGCGGAGGAATAAACGTGTACGTATCTAGCCCCTGTATTGTGTACTGAGTGGAAATAATAGCGGTCGAAATCGGTATTGCCCTCTTAAATGTTACAGCATTGCGCATGATCTACCCTTTCCCCCTGAACGACATTGCCATGAGAATTGCCAGTGAGAACGACCAAGCCTCCATTTCCGATTGTATTTCCCAACTGTACCGCAATGTCGAATGCGCAACTTTGCTCTTTTAACGAGAGACGCCATTATTGCACCGCACCAGGAATATATATATTTTTTTTTATTAAACTCCCGTGAAATTCTCCTGAAAAATGGAACGTCTCCATTTCCTTCCCAAGCATCGTTCTGAAAATCCGACGCGTGCACCTTCCATATAAATTAATAAGATACCATTTTCTCCGACAGACTTTTTTTTACCAGGTTAATATCGATGTTGCAAAAGTAACGTAATTGAAAATAGAGACGGTAGAAGTTTGGGAAAGCGAGAGGGAATTTTACGCGTCTTCTTTAGCGACGTCCGCCATTTTGGTACTCGACTAATCGGACCGATTGATTCTGGAATAAGTGGCGATTTTTTGCGATATCACTTCCGGCCGTGGTTTCTCGGAGAAAAGGATACACCCGAGGAATTTATCGACCCTCTCGAGAAGAAAGGTTAGGGCGCCTTTTCTTCGCTGAGACATTAAACTTTGAAAGTTTCAATAGCTCCGGAAGCGCTTACCACATCGCCGCTGACTATAACCCCTTTCATTGTGTTCCTCCGACAATGAAATCGTTTATTCCATTGTTCATCTCCCTGAAGCCTCGGAATGGGGAAGAAGGTAAACTTGGCCGCTACTTTTACATCCGAGAAAAATCCACCGGAGTTTGTACACCTGTCTCGGTGTTTTTCTTAAATTATCCAGTCTATCGTCGTAGGAACAATTGATCGCCATCATCCCCATGTTTCCAGATTAATATGCAGTGGAGAAATGTTTTATAAACATTTTCACGTTTCAAACAGTTTCAAGAACTGCACTGTGGAATTAATTAATTAGTCAGCGTGCATCGGTGTGCACGGGCTCGAGGGGAAAGTGAGTTCCGGTCCTTCGCGGGGGATTCATTTAAACAATCGCATCAACAAACTCCAGTAATTTAACCCGTAATCCGTAATGGCGCTAGGGCTATTTCTGAAACCTCATGGAAATGCAAACTCGGAGGAGTTAACGTCTTCGGGCGATAACGAATGCAACTTTATGCCGTTGCTTCTCGCCTCTAATTAACGGAGGTGCTCCCGGACAAAAGTTGCGGAATTGTCATTTAATTGGAACTACTTTGACAGCGATTCGAACGAAATATTAAATTCCACCCCAACTTCGCGGATAGAATAAAGGACGTCGCAGAGATATATTTAATTAGCGATAACGGAGTTTGCCAAATGTTCAACCGTAAACGAATAAAGAAATGGGAAAAATGGCGCGGCACTCAACCGCGTTTCTGTACGGCCGTGTTATGAAATAATTATGGAATAATACGCGTAATAAAGACGGAAAGGAAAGCAGTATCTCGCTAATGACAACGAGATGGCAATTTGCAACTCCAGGTCAAGTGGGACGGCCCTACAGGCGTACTCCTGCATTGCAATTAGTACCAATTACGGGTTAATAGTATTGGTACTGACCGGTTACTAGGGCTTTAGGATGCAACTGGATCGGTTCTAAACTGTACATTATGGTGCCGGAAATCTGCCGAATATTCATGGGGGATTCGCCCCTAGGGAATAAACCCCTCCTCGCAAATACACCGCTCCGAAAAAAGCCAACAGAAACTAGGAGAACGTAACCTCGGTACCGGAATAATAAAGCCCGTTTTACTAATTCCACATTACAGGAATCAAGAGTGAATATTAAACGCCTAATTACCCCATTTTCGGTATTTTGAGGCTGAACTAAATAATTGTTATCTACACTCTTAATTTTTTATCGTTTAATTTAAATTTCAAACGCGATTCCGAGCTGCGGCCCCTGCGAGTCGGCAACACTTGCGGCAGGGATGTAAAGCCGGTTGCTCCCGTCCAGGGGATTTTATATCATTAATGTTTATACATGTTTTTGACTCTTGATAATTAAATTTGGACACGTGAAGCTTCATGGAACGCGTTAATATTTATATTACCGTTCGCAGAAATGTACGGTTTGAGTCCGTTTATCAAGGAGGAACTTTTCAGCCGCGTTAATTGCTCCCTAGTGCAATCTCAAGCCCAACATTGCTTACAATTTCATCCATATTCAACGGTGCTCTGATTGTTGATACAGTTCTCCTGGCAGCAGATTGCGCACAGCTGCGACATATTTACTGCAACTTCGAAAGACCAATCTGTCGTGGAAGTTAATTTCGGAAGATCGATGCGGCGTACCAATTGACCCAAATAAGGAAACAAGTCGCGGTTCTAATCTGGACATATGCATGCCCTTTCGTTTCCCGAGTTAAGTATCGATTCCGGCTTTCGAGAGATAAATCAGGTCGAAACGATTTCTGTGGCAGGATAAATAAATCCCATTTAACGCGAAGACTTTAAACTGCTGCAAACAAGAGATCCTTATTTAATTGTATCACGATTTTCATAAATAAAACAATGTCAAGCAATGTTACATTGTTAACTAACGTACGGTTCGCGTGATTGTAAAAAATTCATTCCCGAGCCTATCCAAATTGCGGAACAACTCCGTATTCCATCTTAACTAACGATGTTACTTCGTTAAAAATTTCCTATGTAGAGAGGGGAAAACTTGCGGGAAATGTCAATAAAACGAGGATGATTGATCTACAGTGATGGATCTAGAAATCCAATCGACAGGCTCCATTTTTCGGGTTCGCCGAGTGTTTGCTCGGATTTTCTGCAAATAGCAATGTTTTCCATTGCAAAATACAATACAACACCCTTCGGTACGAGCGAAATACGTAAAATATACGTATCTAATACATCATTGCCATGTTCTAGGCTTTTCATGCCGAAGAATGGATGCATCGACGTGAAATCTACATTTCTATCAGCTCTTTGAAAGAGGTCCGACCTCCTTATCATCCGTTATCCCATCGTTTGGTCACCAATTGACAATAACAGCGTTGACCATTATTCGAGTCAGCTGATCAAGGGTTGAGATACTTTAAACCGAGATACACCGTCATTGTTCCGAATTCATGTTCATCGGTCCATTCGGGCAAATCATTGATTGGCAGAGTGCCATTTGGGTGAACGGACAACAATTCACTTGGTAATTGTCCCGAATGCACGGCAGCTCGATTGTCGAATGCTCGAGTCCTTCAAAACGCAATTTTGGGGATGCAAACGGTTTATGGAAGCCTCCTGGGATAGTTAGATGCTTCACGCGTTTGTAGACAAATGTCAAATTACGTCAATCATGTTTTGCCATGTGTAGTTTAACCGATCGTATCGAGGATTACGAGATTTCTCCCGTTTCTCGCTACATCATATCATTATAAAACTATTGTTTCAGAGTTGTAGAAAAATTTAATGCGGCGTATCATTTTTTTTGATCGGCCTGGACCTAAGGTTACTCTTACGCGATTTATCTGTAAATTCGTTAAAGACGTTTACACGGGAGGAGACTGCTGAAGTTCCGATTTGAACAATGACGGTGTTTTACCGGGTAATTAGCGGCGACACCTCGTCGAGCTCGCTCTGATGTAAATCACGCCAGACTACCGGATAAACACTAATGGGTTACATCGATTAGTCATTTACTGGCGATCGAATTAGCGGTATTTCGAATTAGCATTATTCAAAGCGGAGCTTTCGATAGGAGAACGAGCTCGATCACGAGTCGACTCCGTCACCGGAACACTTCGCCTAATGAAAGCGGTGCAACCACTATTTACCCTCTCTCCTGTCTACAAACCGTAATCGTTACCGTAATCGTCCCTTCATTTGCATATCCTCAGTCCCCGTCCCCCACTTTTTGCACCCCATTCCAATTCCGCAAAGGGAACAAAAGCGCAAAACGTACGAAGTAACACGTGAACTATTTTTCCCGAAATATTTTTTTAACGCGAGGAATTATTTTCAGGGATGTCAAATCGAGTCTTTCTCCGGTTTCTTTTGACAATTCGAAATTTTGTACGAAGTAACACGTGACACGGAAGTGAGCGTGCCTTCGATGCAACGTATTGCAGTCTGCTCTTGTGCGATGCTAACTCCATTAACCTAGTTCGACTTTGTACGGCGAATTCTTCGCCATTTCTAACGGACGTACAGGAAACTCCTTCGTGTTCGGCATCGCGGCTTTAAACCGCGCGTGCTTCGGTGAAAACCACGCGAAATCCTGAAAAATTCAGTTTAACCGCGTTGGGATTTCCTATCACGGTTAATTAGTTACAACTTTGGCGATTTCCTTTAGAATTGGCTTGTAAACGCGATAAACGTCTTCAGGGCAGTAGATCGGCATTTTGTTTAATTTTCATGATTACGTTTCGTTATTAGGATTTCATTACTAGCCCGTGAAATCCAAGATGGCGGCGGGGGAACGGATTAAGCGGCTTCGCACGATACTCGGATTTATTTCTCGTAATTAAGGGTAAGTTTGATTAATTCGATTCAGGGAAGCTTATTCCAAGATACTCGAGGAAGCTTTTTAAAAAGCTTCGTCACACGTGGGGAGGTCGGGTTGCAGGAAAAATGCATTTGCATTTGCATTTACGACTCGAGGGATTTCCTTTCCTCTGCAAGGATTTCCTCCGCTTAAACTCTCGAATGGAGTATTCCCAGAATGTAGATAGGAAATATCTTCTTGCAAATAACTCGCGACATTTCCATATATCCGTTTTCATACCTCGGAAGGATTCCTCGCCTGTGATAAGAATGGAACATATAGATTAGGTTTTCACCGACGCGCAGTGGCCAGAGTTAACATTTACGTTTGTTTTAATAGAAATAATTAATCCAAGGGAGATTCCATAAATTCAGTCGTTTGATATTTATCTAATTGCGGTTATGGCCATACCGCAAAGTGTCTGATAGAATCTCGTAGTAATCATCGTATAATTTATTTCATGATAACTACAGTCATATCTCTTAGCTAGCCCCAGATAATAATTACATATAACGGTAACATTTATAGTATTCTTCCATATAACCTAACAACATTTAACGTAATACACTTTTGTCTCGTCTTTCGGTTAAAAGCGAAAGCAAACCTCGAGTGAGATATTCCATTGTGTAGCACACCGATGACGTACTCGCTATTTCGCTAATTAGCAAGAGTTACTAAAGGTCGGATCTGAGGCGAAATGCGACTGGCTTGCTCTTTTTTCTTTTTCTTATTCCTTTTCTTCCTTTAAATCCATTAGTTTTACGTAATTCCTGCCCTAAGTTAGAGTTTCTGGTTACCCTTACCTTATAAATACAGGCACCTAGAGTCCCGTACACGCGAGTACCTTTCTGGACCGACAAAGTACTTGTTATTAATAATATTCCCAAGATTAATCCACCGTTGAATGTAATTTTATGTATCACTTCGATGTAGAAATAATTTCCGTCTGGCCAAAATAATTATAGTAGAGGCGTTTAATGAACACTTAATATTTTTTTTTTTTTAAGCAAAGAGAGTACTTAGAGGGTCCTCAAATGTACGAGCGTGTCGAAAATACACGTCTGTCCTTATAGGGTAATACCGCTCTTCTTAAAAAGTACCATATCGTGATTTCGTCGAGGTGCACCAAGTGCGACTTCTTGTATATCATATTTACAATAAATAATGGTACGATACACGTTTAAGCATACTCCATACACACTGATTGATTGTAACGTTTAATTCGTATTCGTCGGGTAGAAAATCGATCATGGGGAAGGTAATGAGTGGAAAGGTGGTAGCGTAAACGTACATATCTACATTACTATAAGACGCTTCGGTACTAATTGAAAGTATGTAGCAAAGACACGCTTCTCGCTCCGCTTCAAAATTGTCCGATCGTTTTATTCGTCTTACGAAGAATTATGATTTTTTTTTTAACCTTCGCCCTGCACCGTATGTCTTCAAATTAAATGCGGATAATGTCTTTTTAGATTAAGGGGGTGTGAAAGTGCATCCGGCGTTTATGACCTATTGGACGCCACTTCCACGTCGCCTTAATGTCTGGCGGAGGAAATAATTAATAAAAAGAATGCGTAAATCCAGTGGATCGATATTTTGTTGCATCGGAATGAAGCATCGCATGAGGTACAAAAATATTTTTCTCTTACTTCAAGCAGCGATGCGGAGCAATATTGACTTAATACCATTGTTTATGCATTGCATATGTATGTACAGTTACCGCGGCAAAGGAGCAATGTTAATTGCACTGTTAATGTTCAGTGTAAATATTAAATTAAAATGCAGTCACGTCTGATGTATTTTGCAAACGTAGAAATTCAATTTACGCTTTCGATATTTCCGTCAATTGACAATTATCTCTTCTCGGCTTGTTTTCCAAACATTGGACGAATGACAACGATTGGACAATTAATATTTAGAGACGAGAAGAATCATGCGCGATTGTTCAGCTTTTATTTTTGTTTATTGCTCACTCTCTCTCGAGGCAATTTTGGCGAAACGAGGTACTTGTCGATACGAGGCAAAAAAGTATTCCAATCTTGTATAACTCATCGGTACTCACTTTAACGATTATGACCGAACAATAAGTGGAATATCTTTTTACGTCATACTCGGACGACTCGAGAGACAATCCGTGATTGTTTATCACCGCGAGAAACAATCCGGGATTTTTTTATCACCGCGAGAGAGGCGCAAGATTCTACCAATGTGAAAATCTCCATTGTTTCAATACGAGGATCGACTTAATAATTGACTAAGTATATTGTTACGTGGCATACGCGACGCGAAGTGGTCCCGACCGTGAATTACTCGTGCAAATGATTCGACGCGAAATTGAAAAATTAAATAATTTCAATAATTAATCGATCGTGGGCCGATGGCTTCGAGATATTTCGATTGTTCACATCTTTTTCCGAAAGAAATGTATGCACCCTGTGATTGTTGCAAAACTGCCCGTCGAATTATTTCCTGTACTTTCAATTAATTTACGCATCAGATCAGGCGTTAATGAAAACTAATCGGAAGATATTGAAGAAATATGAAATTGTCAAAATGGATAATTTCAGAAGCTTCATCTGACACGAACGACCCACTACCTGGATTTAGTGAGAAAATCGGAATAATGGAAAAAGCATAGAAAGGAAAATGATATCGAGAAAGCGTTTTCCACCTTTGCATCCCACGGGATTCTACGATAAGCTCTGTGGTGATCGATCGACTAATCGATTCTTGCAACCTCTGGTCGAAAAGTAGCTTCGGATACTAATTTGCAGTCGAAAATTCGCAATTGCACTCTATATACAGTGCGGTACATACACGAAGTGCGCTCCTACATGGCGTTTCACGTCTCGTCATTTTGAAAGCGCACATTGTTAACACGTACGCAATTGTTTATTTACTCGACTCCCGGTAACCTAACGTAGGCATGTATATTGACTTGACAACGAATTTCATTTTTGCAATGTTAATATCACGAAGAACGGCACAAGCCAAAGCACAGATCGCTGGGATATTTATTTATTTATAAGGTGTGCCTATGTGCGTGCGAGTGTCTGCGAATATATATATTATGTATATATATATGTACAGTTTATTACAGACTCTAGGTAATCTTAAGGTACATCGCTATATTCTACATTGACTTTGAAGAGAAGGAGTCGTGAGGAACACTAGAGCCACGCCGACAACAATTCGTTACCCATCTCCATAAACAATGTAAAATTATTAAAAAAATTACTAAAAAAACCAACAAGGGATGGCGGGAATTAATCGAGGAGTGTCAGAATCGATTTGACCGTTTCGTCCTCGTTAAATCCTCGCAGCTCCAAAGGGTGGCTTTGACTTTAAAGTTAAAACGTATTCTTTTCGCGGGAGTTTTTGCCAAGAGCTTCGAGAGCTCCTCGCGTTTTCAAAGGAAATCCAATAAAGCTCGTCTAATAGACGGGAAAGAGAATTTTCGATGAATTTTTCGAGGGAATATCCCGGGATTTGTGGAGCCGCAAGACGTCTCCTGGGAAAGCAAGATGGCGGCGTCTCGATACCAGAGACTGCGCAAACTTTTCACGCTTATTCCCGTCGATTATTACTTTCCAAGGTATATACGAGACTTCGAGAAACACTTTTAAACCAGGAGGTGATAATCAAGAGTAATCCTCGATAAATCGAGAGCGTAGGTAAAGAGAAGAGTGAAACCTTGCGGAGGAATATTGATCTCTCGGCAAACCAAGATGGCGTCGCTTGCCAATCCACGACTGTTATACTAATTTTTAACACTCGCTCGGTATCTGGAGGACTTCGGAGAGTAATTTGACCCGCGAGGTGAGAATCGAGAGCCACCGTCGATATATCGAGCCAGAGGGAAAATGAAAGAGCCAAACTTGCGGAGGAGTATTAATGATGGCGGCGCGATATTCCTCGTTCGAGGGATCGATCCGTTCGGCGGACCTTTAAGCGAGCGATTTGGAGGGCTCCAAAGGAATTTAGCAAACGGCGAGATGAAAAGCTCGCGCGAGGTGTCATGCCCTATACAGGCTTCGATATATATCGGATTTATCGAGTCGGAGGTCTGGAGGGACGCCATTGGGCCCGCCGAATTGAAAGAGCAGGTTTTGCTCGCGATCGTATAATTCAATCAACGGCGATATCCTCGCGAGAATCGTAAAAGCTTTTCCGTCGTAAACGCGGAGGCTCTCGCATTTTCCCACCACTTGTGTAACGGGTGTAGCAATCGATCGGGAAAGTGCACTTTAATGCAACGCCACGGCAAATCCGAACCCTCGCGAGGGGATTACACCTTGATTCCTGTAGCGAGACCATTTTACTCATTGACGATTCTTCGGGGAAATTTGGACGAGTTAAAGAATCCGATATCTGAAATTGCCCCCGATTTAAATCCGTTTAATCTCCTCTTTGGGGTATTTTTAATTTTATTCTTGGTAATTAATTAGGCCTCCAGAATTCATCTCGATTCCTGTAGCGAGACCATTTTAGCGCAAGAGGTAGAATTAATTGCATCTTTCCGTATGTAATAACCCATTCAGCCATATTACCGCTCGTTGAGAAATCAATGAGCAGAAAATTCGATTACTCTGGTACTGCAATTTCAAAAACAATCGGGGATTGTATATCACCACGTTAATGGTTGGTTTTGGCGATGGGTTATCGTCGACTGCAATCGGTCTCATGAATTCAAATTTTGCAAATTACTTGCAACCAGTGAGTCATTTCAAGCAGTCTCGGTACATTTCCAAAATTCCCGCTCTTAGAGGTTATCGTTTGACTCGTTCGGTAATTTGCATGAAACAACCGGTTAAACTGAGAAATACGATCCTAAATTCGACTCTTTGACCTCCCCTCGACAGGATTATCAGATTACCAATAATCCGCTCTATTTCATTGGAAATACATGCGTCAACAATCGCTGCAAAAAAGGCCCTCATAAAATTTCCCATTACTCCAATATTTCTACAAAAAGAGATTAGAACCAAGAAAACCTCTCAAGATATATCGTTAAGTTGAGGTTTAACAATAAAACCCAAGAAATCCAATATGGCGGAGTGGGTAACGATCGCAGCGGCGCAGCGCGAAAAACTCGGGTTGCATTAACGAACGTGTGCCCGTATAGAAAAATAACGCCTCGAATTTGGATCGTGAAAATCTATCGAACGGATAGTCGCTCGCAATTGTTTCATCCTCTCTGTAAACGGGAGTCGAATACGATCGGGGATTAACGAAGGACTGGTCAGGATGATGCGATGACTAACGTAGTAGGTCGCGCCCGACGAGCGAACATGGCCGCCAGTTTTTCGTACCGCCGAGGCACTAATTACCATTAATTCTACGCATTGCCCGTTAATCATACATGAGATTTACGGCCTATGCCAATGATATGTGAGAACATGCTTCCTAGGACTAACGAAAAGCTTGTCGCGCGCGTGTGCATAATTACTCTAGAAAGCTTACGAGCAACGCCCACCAATTTATGTATAATATGTATACACGTATTTATTTATATATATATCCCCTCCCTTCTGGTTTTCGGAATTCCCCAAGTCGTCGCGCGCGATCTCCCCGGGAATATAAAGAATAAACATTTAATTGTTGTCAGGACAATCACGGAGGAAATGATTAAAAATTACCCAGGAAGTGGGAGTCCCTCTTTGTCCTGGCAGAGACACGCGATCGACCCGAAAGTGGACTACGAAGCTCCCCATGCGGATCGAAACTTATATTTTATTGATGGAGCCATGAAAATTCAAACAAGGCGCACCTTCGAAACGTTCGGAAATGCTCGCAGAGTGGAAGAACGGAATTGTTGAGTTTCTCGCGTACTTTTGCAATGGCGCTCGAAATCGGTCCTAGTTTCGAGTCGCGTCCTTTTTCCGTTCTCACGGCTCGGAAAGGAGAAGAAAAATCGCCCCGAGTTGTTCGATCGATTTTTTTTCGAAAGCAATTTGGAGAAAAGTTTCGTTCGACTTAACAGATGAGACTCTCTCCCATCGTCTTAATGTTTTTTTTTTTTTAATTAATGACGCCGCGACGCCTTCGGGAATTCCGAGCTCTAAGCGGGAGGGGATCGCAATTATTTAGAGCCTAGAATAATTTCGTAGAAAATAATTTTCCCTTTGTGTCGTTAATCAAAATACCGAAGTCTCCTTCCTATGTGTCTCAGACATCGCGCAAATAGTTAATAACATTTGCCCGGCGCTAATGTGGCAACGATGTCGCACTACGTTTACAATACTACCGTTAGTACATTAATGTATATATATATTCACTCGCATGATATATTTATAATTATCTGTATCTTTATATTTATATTTATGTATATATGTATAGAGGTGATATGTACCAAATGGAAGATTCACGTTACGGCGCGATTTGTGATTTCGCGTGCCGGAGAACGGGGTTTGCTTCGTTTATCTTTTTCATTTCTTTCCCTCAACACTCGTTGAACCTTTAGCAACAATCTCTTGAAAATTCTCGACCTCCCCTTCGTCACGAGCGCCGTGTTATTATTTTTTTTTCTTTTTTTTCTTCGACGCCCAATGTGCGGTTAACAATTAGGATTAAGCGATCCCTTCCTAGTTTCACTTCGGAAGGAAGCTGCGTTATAAACAAACGTCGATTGGTCGTTATTTAAATCTTTTTCGACGTATAGAAAGGAAGGGCGCCATCTTGCCGACCAAAGAAAGATTGATTCACCTTTCGGATTGTTTGCGTTTTCATTTAATAATTCAGATATGCGCATACTATTACCGGACTGTCATAACAGTATCCTAGCCAGTGAAGAAATTAATTCTCGGGCGTAATGAAGTTTTTAAGTACCTAGGGTGAATTAGTCGATCTTAAGTCAATATCGAAACGTCCTAGCTCTCCACGCAGCGAACAAAAACGCGCCTCGATATAATTTCTTTAAACCCGCGACGTAGCGCCATAAAAATGAGCCTTTACACCCTTAACTCGCTAGGAGGCCTACATAATATTTTTTTAATACCTTATATACCGCGGAGTAAATTACACTGGGTGCTTTGCGACAGGTAAGTCGGCCAAATATATGGAAAATTAGTTAATGGGAGTTCCGAACTTCCGCACGTCTTTCCATACATGTCCAACTTGCTTGCGATTTACTCCCCATAGACCATGTCCACGTGACATCGTACACCATAATCGCATAGATACATATGTATATACATCTCTTAATCGAGTCACATCTCTTAAAACACTATTTTGGAATTTTTTAACGAATCACTCCTGCACCTCGACCTCCTTCGAGGCTCGTATGGGGATTGAAAGCAGCTTTTCGCAATTTCGGACTTTCAGTACCGAGAAAATATTTATTCTGCACGAAGGAACTGAAATGACTTTTTTTTTATTTTTTTCGTTATTTTTATTCACGCGATAACCTGCAGAATTAAAATCAAATTTTATTCAAAATGCCGGCTTAGTATTTAATAATGGCCGAAGGCCCAATTCTATACGTGGGTATGTGATGGAGATGCAAAGTCAGTAATTAAATTCGAGAGTTGTGGTGCCAGGAGATGGTTATTCAATTTTAGTTTATGGAAGTTAAGAGCTTTTGCTACTTTCAATGCCCATCGAGGTCTACCCAAGCTCTATCGTTAAACAGCAGCGAGGAAATACGTTCGTTTCCCTATTCTTAGGGCTATGTCTCTCGGCAGCTTAAAATCTCGTTTCTATGCACGTTAGAAAGCAAGATCGATAGATCCTAACGTGAGCTTCGTCGTAAATCCTAAGGGTCTAGATCATTCCTTCGTAATTAGCTGTGGTAATGAACACCACCGATTCGGAGATGCTAATTTTGACGGAGACTAGAATCAGGAAAGGATTTCCCATTTTAACATTCACTCGACGAAACATCCTTTCGATAATTACCCTGTTAAAAATATTTACCAATAATTCATTTCTTTTTAATTATGTTTAACGTGGATATCCAATACGTGTACTCATGATCGATATTCTAACTGCAAGGCCATGTCTAGTAATGGGATCTCGTCCAACTTCAGACAATTAGTGTCGACGTGGGAACGAAAAAAAAAAAAGGCGGTAGACAAGTACTTTCTACCAGCCCGTTTATATCGGTGAGTGCAATGCATTACGCCACCTGGCTTTTCTGCCAAGGAAAATAATTACAGTTGTGTGTGTCAGAAAAACGAGCTGGCGACAGAATGCATCAGTCACTGTAACGTATGCGGTAGTAAAGAGTACTCTCCGGTGGAAGGTTTACCAAAAGGATGAACGTCATTCATGGCAGAAGAGTCATTCCGTCGCCCAGTCAGCTGAGCTGTGAATTTTCAATTTGCCCTCGAATTTTCCAAAACGAAGCCGGATTTAAAAATCCCTCTTCATACCCTGCCCCGGAATTTTTTTGACCACCGTCCTGCTCAATCTCCAGTTTCTAGTCTCCCTAAAATCCGCATAAATACCTAGACATAAGCTCACCATCACCATATGGATGGACCACATCCATTTCCCCATCAGTCGACGCAAGTCCTAGAATTTCGCGCCGGACAGGATTAGAAAGCAAGAACGAATTATCCTAATTCCTGGTAGACCATCGAATCGTCGCAATTTCTAGGCTTTCGGTCTTCCCCAGCTATCCAGGAATCGATCGCCTGACTGAGAAATTCAATTCTGGGCCCTGGAGCTCTCTATACGCGAGAAAAGGTGCTAGGCCATGTTCCCTCTCTCTCTTTTTGTCAAATTCCTGGCACGCAAGCCGACAGATCTGTTCGAATCCTGAAGGCCTACAAAATTCCTGGAACGACCAGCAGCGAGACCAGCACGATAGAGGTTATGTACCCCCGTGGACTCTTCGCTCCCGAAGAAACGCTCGACGCCACTACCCCACTGCATGCCTCCGGTGATGGGTCTGGAAATTAAGGATGCAACACTTTTTAGGTCATACTATTCTTAAATATGAATCCTCTAACACCAGCGTATCGAAAATGGAGCGCAAACGCGACCAGAGTATCCGGGAATTTAACAGACCGTCCGGCGTTGGAGCTTCGATCGCCCAAAAGGATTCCGAGCGAATCATGCGGAATATTCCGCGGCGCCTCCGCTAAACTAATATCAATTAACGGGCGACATGGCGTGCAAACAAAAATATCGAATTATCCAACAGAGCGAGGCTCGGGGCCCGCGCATAATGTTCCGAGATATCGAACGCTCATAACGCCCGGGATATGTACAATGGAAATCCGATTATCGGCACGTCACCTGCCCTAGACGTCGATTGTGCAACAACCTTTCATGCGTTTCACAGGACTCGGCAAGTGGGTCGGATTAACGAGGAACAAGAAAATAAGTGTCCGAGTTTGGATTTGCAGAAGCGACCGCCATTCCTACGAACCTAACCTCGAAGAATAATTTCCTGCTCGCGGCGCGCACATAGCGCAACCACCTCCAGGGTGTTAATTTCCATTTACAATTTGAAGCGATATACATCTCCGTTTGATAACCCTAAATCTAAGTCATATGCTCCTAAACAACGGGGTTCGAACTTAATTAAGAGCCTCCGCACCGACACAGCGAATCCCGAAAGGCCCTCGCCATATACGGAATTTCCCTTTAAGCCGGGGAACAATGATCTACGACTCTGGCGAATGCGTTGATGTAATGCAACCGTGCATCAGGATGCAACATCACCGTCGATGATGCGGATTAATGAGAGATCTGCTCCGCCATACAACCACCCTGCGTTATGCATCGATATCGCCCACGTGCATAGATAGAATTTCACTGTGAATCTAATTTTTTTTTTAATTAATGCTCACGGTTTATTAAACAATATTTAACGGCACTTCTTCCCGGTTTCACGGTGGAGATGAAACGTCTAATAAAAAAACATCCCGATCCTTGTCGATGGGTCTGCAAAATACATCATGAAAAAATCTCTCGCCCACGTTGCCGTGGAACCACGAACTCTTTTATAATTAGAATGGAAATTAATGTGCATGGTTCATTAAGGAATACTTAATATCAATTTCCCCGTGGGTTTACGGTGGAAACTGAGTATCCAGTTAAAAAAATATCACGAGGCAGAGAGGAACGACTATGGGAGATGTGCAACGATGGAGATGGGCGATGATCGCACCCCCGAGTGGCGGTAAAAAATTGTTAAGAAATTAACCGCGATCGGTTTAATAGCGAATTAAATAATCAATAAGACGGTCTTCGAGGGGTGGATGCGACGAGACGGAGTTACTTCGTTCGTGGACGTTATTAATTATTAACGCGATTAGTCATGCGCATACCTGTGTTATTACCGCACAGGGTGGTTGTAGGTACACCTGGGTGGTCATCGAAGAAAAGAGACGAAGAGGAGGGAAAATGGAGGTAGAGGGAAGTGTACCCTGTCCAGGGTACACACTAGTTGTGGACATGGTCCATTGTTAACACGATCAATCGCGCACAAGTTTGACCACACACGTGGCCGATCGTTTGCACACACGAATGCGTGTTCGGAAAATCCAACCTACTATCAACTGTGCACGAACATTCGATTCCCTCCACGTACGTTTGTGCGCAACGATAACGTTAACTCGACAAACGCGCGAATCAGTTTACACGGCTTGGGAGATAAAAGAATTAGAATGCAAATGACAAAGGTGGGAGTTTACCTGAATGACCTGCGATTTAAAAAAAAAAAAAGAATGTGGGTCCGATTTTCTAAGGATTTCTTTTTAATGAGGACTTTCGAGTCATTTTGACCCGAGTAAAAATATTAATACACATTTCTTCACTTTTGAGTTGATATGCGCATAAAATCCCATTCGAAGACTGAGACTCGAAAAGCGGAGTTTTCTCGGTGAATGCAAAGTGGACGGAGTTTTATTTATTTTTTTCGGTCTTCCGGAGACGCGGCGATTTTTCTCCGTAAAAAATGAAGCCGTGAGAGAAAAGGGTGCAGGAAGTAAGACGAGGGCGAGGGCCTTCATTTATGAGGAGTCTAATGCTCCAGAAACGTCTGGATGTGAAAGAAGAATTTACTACACGCCCGTGAGGGACGAATGCAATGAATCCCGCGATTCCCGGACAAACGACTTCCTTTCTCAAGATTTCGCGAGAATTCCCCCCCACGATAAGAAACACCAATGCATTAATTAACCCCCATTAAACGTTGAAATTTATGCGCGACGTAAATTCAATCGAATGAACATTTTTTTAATGACCAACCAGAGTGGCGTCTGAAAAAGTCTGATTCCCGTTCAGATGTGCAGCATCGTTCGCAACTTTACCACGTGGGTATGAAGGTCCTAAAGATAGTCCTGACACTTATGGAATTTAATTTTTCTAAAAAATGAATCTCAGGGGCATTGAAACCACCCGAGGGACCTCCACATCTATGTTACAAAGTTTGAGACGATTCGGTGCACCCAATTTGCGGAAAAGTTGCAGAAACGATTGACCCCTCGTGGCGCTTTCATATCCCCTTAACGCTTCGTATCCCCAGAGTGCAGGGCATTTTATTTTACACTTTCCCACGAGCTTCGGAAAGGAAGTCTCGAGGAGGTGGGAGGAACACATGGGAAATGGGGTAAGGAGGGTCGTTCAGGGGAGTTTCTACTTCCGACCTCGGAGAATCGCATTACACGAGGTCGTAGGATCGTGGCATACGTACATGCCGTACTTATAGGATAGTTCACTCACCTGGCACACCTTTCAGCCGAGGCAGGAACTCGTTCCAGAACACGCAGGCCGTTGTTCGGGGTCCTTTGCCGAGGCCACTTTTTTCGGCATCGAAAATGTAATACTGCGGCTCGTCTCTCGTGTATGGCGGCCATTCTTCCTCGTTAACGGTCGGCTTTCTGGAAAAAGTAATTCAGGGGGAACGACGCCATAAGTGGGACTGTGACGGTAATTGCAATTAACGCGCGCTTTAACGATACGTAGAAATTCCGGCCATTCCGAGATAGGATTGAATTTGCTGAAATTTCATATTGGAATTGAAATGGTCGTTAAGTGTTTGTACACGTGTTTGGCATCAAATTATGATAGGCTTATTCTGCAGGGAATGTGGAAAAATTGGCGAGGGATTTTCTTTTTCTTTTTCTATTTTTTTTAAGGGTCCGAAGGTAAACCACGAGGCAAAAGTTCGTCGAGTAACTCTCGCAAAGGTCGGTATATATTTTTCGGATTAACAAACGGCGCCGAGGGAAAATACCTTCTGGTGCACGAAGCGATGGGTCAGGAAGATTCAATCTGATTCGATTGATTTCCGAAGGGCTTCCGAAGGATCAAAGTTCCGGGGGATTGCGAGGTGCGAACGTGCGAGACGAGCTCTGATAAAGACTATGCGGAGAGAAGCGGAGCTTTCCAACTTTATACCTCCTCTTCTCCCAGGCCCGAGCGATATCTCCTATCCGTGATGTTAAGGGGGTTAAAAAGTGACTTTCCACCCTATCAACTTCCGGATCTCTACTATCTTCCCAAGTGAAGTCTCCTCGAGAAATGTTACTCTCGCCAGGTGAAGAATCGCCAAAAAGTCTAAACAAAAGGAAGTCCTTCTACCGGAAGCTATTGTTCTTTCGAGCCGTGCCATTTTAGGAATTTCGGCAATTCTGTCTTCGGGGGAGTTTAACTTTGATGTATTGAAGTTGAAGTTGGGTTTTTGATTTCTAACGGAGCCGCTCAGCATCCGGTAGCCTGGATATTCATTTCCTGCGAGTGAATTTACGGCGGCGACAGTTCCTCTGGATATTGAAACGCCGGATCATGGGATCTGTCTCCCGGTGGAGGTTATCGATATACGATTTCGATATATCCACATGGCTGGCTATAATCCGAAGAGGTCGTTCGGTGTGCCGGATGGGTTTGCTTTTTTAATATTTGCCCGCCGGATCAAATCCCGAATTTTTATCGAATCGCGAAGCCAAGTCGCCCCTCGGGATCATTAAGGTGACATCGGCGACAATCAACTTTTCTGCTAGATAATTATACCGAATCGTTTCAAACTCTACAACTTGACTAGGAAGATCCTAAGAAAGGTCCTTACACCGAGGAAATTTAATTTTTTATCAAATAATTGCAATAATTGCATTTAGGATAAATCAATGCACGAATCTGGTGCCGAATCTTTGGGTAGAAGAAAAGTGGTCAGGATTTTCCGACAAACCTTGTCGGATTTCTTTCGTGTGCGTGTCGGTTAAACTTCCTCATTTCTCACAAGCCGAGCTCGACGGATCACGCTATTCACGAGGGAAAACCACGGGCACAGATTTAATTGACCAGAAGAAAGCACCCTAACTGGTCAATTGGGGATAGATAGTTATTTTCTGACACGTTACCCGCCAAGAATTTAAATCTGCTCTTTTTATTTCCACTTATCTAGTCAGCCAGCAAAATCAGTCTGACAATCGACTATTAGCAATTTTCGCAAGTCCGGTACATCCAATTTGGAGAAAAGTTTTATAAAGACGTTCCTTAGGACCACTTTGACGCCACCTTAAATCGGTTAGGGTAGGACTGTAGGGATTTATTGCAACGAGTTTTCCTCCGGAGTGCAGCCACCTTAATGGTGCATCCATGTACGCAGTAATGGTCGTTTTCGGACATGTTTCGAACCTGGAGTTTGGAATCTGTCCTTAGATGTTGGTCTTGAGTACATTCCCGAGGAAACTGCGGAACGGTTCTTAGCCCTGTTTACACCTGCGCGTTTACGTCGACTGGATTGGGGTGTGCAGGAGGCCACGCAAACAGTCACTCCCGGAAACTTGGTTTGCATTAAACTCTGCATGGAATCGTTTATTTACCCCCACTAATTATTACAGGCATGAGAACGCGGCTTTGAACTCGCAAGAGTTCATCCGTCTTTCGGGATGTCCTCAACTCGAACAATTAACAGCCCTTAATACCAGAAAATTCCTAAAATTGGCACGAAAGTGGCGTCAAGGTCTCGTTAATCCCACTTTCCTCCAAACTGAGTGAACCCAATCGTTTGAAATTTTCCAACGTGAAAACAGGGTCCACAAGGAAAGTCCCGACACCCATGAAATTTCAGATTTGGCCAAATTCACATCCCCTTAAAAAAGGGACCCGACTATCGAACCCAATAATTGTACATTCGCAACTGATCCACATTTAACCTCACGATAAATTCCCTTTCGCACACTCCAAATTAATGAGAGAATATTTTCCGACCCTCCCACACTTTTCCACCGTGGAATAATTAATATCACATCCGAACCTAATAATTCATCGAAACGCGTAAAATATGTCTACACCGGCGGTAATCGTATGCGCCGATCGAGCTAAATCATTCATTCCCATCGGGAGGGAAAATAATTACCGAGGGAAGTGCACATGAATTATGACGGTTAAACATTAAACAGGGAACGGGGAAATTTCGATAGAATTCCGGCACCTTCGATGCTCCGCGGGATAAAAATAACTCCCGTGCTCCAGTTCTCGTGTCGAGTAATGCCGAGGAGGGAAAAAGTGTTCTGGGAACACGGGCAAGTTTCAGGAGCAGTTTAATCAATTAGGTCGGCAGAGCCGAGGCATGCAAATGCGGTGTAAACGCGTCGCGGCGGCTCTAAAACGTACAATCGATCGTTATCCTCTCCTCGGTCTTCGGTTACGTATCGGGCCTAATAAGAGGGCAACAAATGACAGTTTATGATCTGCCATTAGCTCTGGGGAAACCTTATCCGCGTGTCGCGCCGATAAATGTACTCCGTGGGAATAAATCGACAAACTCTCCCCGGAAACGCTCCCTCGACACGGAATCTAACGTGATCACTTGGAATAACGAAAGCGTCATGGCTTACTCCTGCATCTCGATAAAGTACACAACGGAAAAAAGAGGGAGACAGCGAGCTTCATCGGCACTTCGATCGCGATTAAGTCAAAATTATTAAATTAACGTCCGTCAAAAGTTAAGTCATGAATTTAGTGAAAGTGGCATCGTACAGGTTATGTTCATAAAACTTTTCTCCCGAGTGGATTTACCGATCAGTTTGAAACTTTACCACGTGAATAGGGAATAACGTTGAAACGCCTCGTAGACTTCGTCGATTGATTCGAGGTTATGTTACGCAAGTGTCAACTAAAATTAGAAATTCAACGTCAATGTTGAAATGACGTGATTTGTAAGGTTACTTTTTTTTTGTCGTGGGTCCTTTTAGAGACTGGCGGCTGTTTCGGTGCAGGGATGACGAGTGGAGGTGGGTGACTAGCAGCCAAAGAGTCCTCGATTTTCCCCGCCACCCTTTTGGATCTCACTCCCTCCTTTCCGTGTAGAGACTCGGCGCCCTCGAGGCGGGCAATGGCGCGCCCCTCGTCTGGCGACGACAAGTTCGGGAAAATCCCGCCGGTGGCGCTAAGAGGGCTTCCAGGTGCGCCAACATCGCGTACCAGCACCCCGACCCGCATCCATCCAGCTAATGCAGGCGTTCGTTCCCGCGCGATTGGAAAGCGGCCTGCGTGAATAAGCCCTGCTTGTACCTGCACCATCTTTGCACCGGCACTTGCACCCCTGCACCACCCTTGCACCACCGTTTGCAGCGAAACCGCGTTCCCACCGCAGAAATGGACGTTTCCGAGCCGCCTCCCTCAGAACTAACCCGCAAAAAATAATCCGCGGTCGTAAGTCTGAAAATGCCCGATTCAGAATTTCTTCTCGCCTTCCAGGGGATTTAGCGACAAAAAATGTATACATTGGTATGAACATAGGGGAAACGTTTACTTAGGGACTAGAGCGAATGTTCGAGGGTGGATTTTTCGGTATGAACTTCTTTGACGTTTTCAGCACCTGCGCAGGTGGCGGTAACGTTTCGGCTCAGTACGCGCCCTGCACTCGAGGTGTAATGATCGGTGAGTGGGCATTTTGGAATTATTTAGGACAGCTTATTCCAGAGAGGAAAGAACCGTCGACGTAGAGAAGTCTCGAGTTTTCCAGCGGGACCGTCAATCGTTCCGAGATTTCCTGAAAAGATTCCTGGCTCGCCTCGCACGAGCTCCAGGGGAACGTTTCGCATTTCGAGCCCGGTGGCTGCTCCAGGCGAAGGAAAAGGAAATGCACCAAAGGATTTCCTTTGCTCCCATCTTAGAATGTATTTTCAGTTGCTATTATTCCTTTCACCCTTGTATACGCATTCAATAAACAAATCCATACCTCTAGCATTTGTCTCTCCCCTACCTTATCGGTTTCGCTTTTCTGCGCTTCGAGAAATATTATCAGCGCTAAGTCTAACACAATTATTCCTGCATCTTTAATTCCTATCACCTCTCGCGATATGTGGAGTTTATTAATATATTTATATAGAAAATATATTAATATAGAAAATCAGAAAGGCACTCGACGTCGGTATTACGCGAAATCGCTCTCCTTCAAAAGGAAACTCGCCGAGGTGTTCACCGGCTGCGGTTTAATTTAAAATTCAGGAAGTTTACTACCGTTTCGCCGCATACTTCCCGCGGTTCGAGAAGTTGCGAATCTTCGGCTCGACGAAATTTCCCTACCATTCGTTTGGACATCCTAGCCGAGAATTCCGCGTCGCGACGCGGTGAATAATTCAGCGATCCGAATGGTCGAATAATTCCAAGAGCTCGTGTTATCGATAACGCGATATCCCCACATTTTGTATGACATTTGCCGCCATATGAATTTCTTGCATACAATATCGTGTCCCGAACACCATCATGTAACAATTGAATCCGTGGTATTTTCAGCTATTAGAGGAGAGATTTAATAAACGCAAAGGGTAGCAGGATTTGGGGAGCGAAAAAGAGGTGGAAAGGCGTTCGAAAAGGAAAAAAAAAAGGACGAGCTCACGTCGACTCGTATATTTCATCCTTAGGATGTCTCTTTTTGTCCGCGATTCCGTTTTTACTCCTTTTCCGAGCCGGGTGAAAAATTGATCAGGATTTAGGATTACGATGACACATCGGGGACTTTCCTCTCCACGTGGTTTCTCTTCGGGGGGCAGCCATTTTAAATCTTCACACCTCCTTGCAATATCCCGAAGAAATTAAATCCACGTCTTAGAAAAACTCCAAACCAGAAGAACCGAAAAATAGTTATCGAGAAAAGAGACGTAACGACAATTTTAACACGAAGTGAAGGTCTAGAAACGTAGCTAGGGGGAAACGAGAAAAGGGAGAAACAAGAAATTCATGATAT
This sequence comes from Orussus abietinus, assembly GCF_000612105.2. NCBI lineage: Eukaryota > Metazoa > Arthropoda > Insecta > Hymenoptera > Orussidae > Orussus > Orussus abietinus. The sequence goes on along the minus strand of NW_019394232.1, from coordinate 61,723 downwards.
TCATACGCGAGTTGGAAAAAGAAACTGGCATAAGAGAAAAGCATGGATTTAATGTAGATAATTGCACGAAGCAGGGGAAATTATTTATAACAAGTGGCACCGAGAGCTTTCCTCGAGTTTCCTCTTTCCCGACAAACGAGTGCCAATTCGTTCGCCATCTTTCTTTTCTTTCGGCCCGAAGTTCCTCACACTTTTCTCTCTGGCAATATAAGTCGCCGAGCTGACACCTCGAGTGTTGCAGCAGAGGAAATATTGGACATAACGAGGGGAAAGAATCGAAGGCACCTCGGGTGTTAATTCCATCCGGAACGAGGAAAGAATTCGGAGTGAGCGAAGCTCGGGGGAGCTTTATTGCTCGCTGTTCAACAATGGGACCAATGTGCCGATAAAATAGCGTTTCGAGACACCTCAACGTTTAGTTACGAATTTACTTCGATATTTACTCGAGCGTCCAACGCGAAGGATTTCGCGAGAGAACTCGACAACTTCGACTTCTCCCTCGGAATAAAATGAGTAAAATGGAGATAAAGAAAATGAAGGCTCGATCGCGGAATAAAATAGTCGAGAATACTCCCGTCCGTCCTTTTAGTTTATTCCGTTTAGCTCGATGCACCTTCGATCCATGTATATTTTCACAAAATATTCTGTCCCTCGAAATTTCTCTCTAAAATAATTCCGGCCATTGTAAAAGCCATAGAAAAAAAATCTTGAAAACCTTGAAACGAAGTCGTGACGTTCAGGGATTTTAATTCAGGGAAATACCGAGCCGAGAAACAATCGAGCGGAAATAAACGGGCCGATAAGTGACAGAAAGGGCGACCTCGGGGCGGAAAGAAGAGAAAAGCTCGAGGCGAGTCGACGTCGCGGCGGAAATGGCGCGGATCCTACGTGACGCTGCAAATGACATAAATAATACATGGGGGAAACCGGCACCGAGGCATCGAAGCTCGATATTCCATCGGCCGCTGGCGCGAGGGAACGTGCTCGACGAAATCAAGAGGAAAAAGGCCGAACGAGTATGCGCGCCCCAGAGCAAATTCGCCCCAACTTTTCGCTTCCCCCGGCGTCTAGAAACCGGCGAAACCAGTCGAACCAGAGAAACGCCACTCCGCAGGCGAAAATAAAATCTTTCTCGGCGACTTCGGCGGAAGTTTAAGGTGAGGCGAAAGTGGCGTCAAAGAGGCCGGTGAAACTTCCCTCCGAGAGGCGGACATACGTAGTCGTTAAAGATCCTCAAACGTGAACGTAAAGACATCGATTAAGATTTTTCCAAAAATTTCTCCCGGATACTTGACGAATTTTCCGTTAACAATTGATATCTCACGAGTGGAGGGACCTTCGTTATGGCCTCCATATTCGTATTGCAAAGTTCGAAGCGATTCGGTTCACCCAGTTGGTGAAAAGGTGGTGCAAATGTTTGGACCCTCTAGGGGCCACTTTTGTATAGCCTTAATGTCCTTTTCGGGTATCCTCGCAACGGGGGTAGGTACGCGGGAGGCGCCGAAAATGACGAGCTCCATCGCCGAGGGCTGGCGTCGATTAATTTACAATTTACAAACTACTCCGCGAGAGCGATCCGCCCATTACGCGAGCGCGCCCTCCGCTGCCGTTATGCGGTATTAACGAAATTTAACGAGCGACAAACAATTAGGAATTACCTCGGCAAGCGAGTTACGCCGCGATGACTCCCGGCTCATTAGGAGGCTCGGAAATAATGCCTGCCAATTAATATGTCCGGCGCAATTTCGAGATACTTTCCTCCTTGGCCCTCTGTCGGTCAGCGAGAGTACTTCGGGGCACGTACAATGGGGAATTACTTTGTTAATACTCCGTGAAAAGTGCTACGTGACGCTACTACGGATCAGGAGGCCGAAGGGACATCAATGACGAGGATCATCTTCAGGGTGTGGAGATTTACGGCCAGAGTTGAGATCCTAACCTAGAACTCGCCCCACTTCATGGAAGTTCTTTTTCACTTCTTCTTTTCGATCTTTCGGAAATTCTCTATCGTCTCTTTTGTAGACGATGCAAATCGGTGATCGGTTTTTCAGTCTTCGAGGGAATACCAAAGGGCCCTATTAATTATCGCCGTCCAGCCTTCCCGTGGAATCTCAATCAGCGATGATTAACAACTTCCTGGACAGTTCCATCACTCCTGAATATCATTTGCAATCCAGTGGCATTCATTCCCGCCTTTTCCATTTCATTTTCCATCTCGGCGGGACCATCGTCTTAAAGGCGACTCGTTAGAGGTGCAAATTGGCGAAACTTGTTTTGCAAACCGGTGCACCCTTCGAGCTGGTAATAAAGTTCCGGCAGGCGATTTGCATGACAAACGAGCCTTTGGTTTGGCCTTATAGGCGCGTAATTGCGACATCCAGGAATAGTACGGCTACCGAACGGATTCCGAGACTTTTGCACCCTTTCGCCTTATATTCCCCCTAAAGGGGAATTTTTTCGCCATTTTTTTAATATAACCGTGACAAAGCTTGCAGGGGTTGCGAAAGTTCTACAAAAAAGGGGTCGCCGAAGATTGACCTGACCTACCCTAAAATCCAAGCCCAGCTTCCAGAGCAAGAAATCTTTTACTTGGACTACTCTGGATATTTTCTCTCGACTGTATGGAATCGCGATTCTACATCGCGAAATGGCTTTGAAAATTCCGCAGGATTGCAGAGATTTGCCGAGAGTTTCTTTGAAAGTGGCCGCAAGGTGCGCCCAAGAACTTGGCTAAAGGTCGATGGCTTGTAATCAAATAAATCCGACTGGGTTCTACCGTCAGAATACAAACGCGATGCATTCCAGAAACTCCGGAGCTTCAAAGTTGCAGTACAAGCTCGCCTTGAGGGAATCTCAACAAGTTGAGGGTGTTTAAACTTCTTACCCGGCTAACGTAAAGAGGGGAACCCTTGAACTAGCGTTGACAACGGCTTGCCCTCAAAGACAGGGAAAACTCGGCGCGCCGGGAAATCCGAATAGGGATTAAAAATCTCTCACTTGAGAAAGTACTAAAACCAAGAAACAGGGACTAGAAACCCTAATTCGTCTGGGTGAAAATGGCGCATGAATTTCCGAGGTGGGGCAACCCCCACCGTTTTAGCACTTACCCAGTGGAGGCGAAGTGGGAATACGTCTGCATCATCTTCAGGGAGAGATCTCGCTCCTTCTTGGTGTACTCCAAAGACATGTTCCTGGGATGTCCGAAAACGTACTCCACCTCGTCGCCATGCATCACTCCCATCCACTCGCCCCATAGATTGGTGCTGGTCCTCTGCGAACAACATTAACAAATGATTAATAATCGAATGGTCAGAAAACATTCATAAAATTGCAATACCTTTCCCGGAAAAAGTTGCAATAAACCCATAAATGGCATGTCTTAAAACAGATTTATATTATATAAATTCTGGACTTTAGTATACGATATTTTGTTTAACACCATGTTAGGGTACTATATTTTCTTTTAACAACGTGGACCGTTCAAAATTGCAACCTTCTCCGCGTCGGTGATGGGGCTGAGCATGGATTGCTTTTTTCTTTTTTTTTTTACAGGAATCGAATCGCCGGGGGGGAAACTTATTTACGGGGCCGAACCCCCCTCGAAGATGCTACCAGGATGATGGATCCTGCTTTCACAAAAAGGGGCTTTAAGTATTTTCAGAAAATATCCCGGAGAAGCTTCTGGACGATCAAAGCTAACGACGGGGGGCAGGTGTTGGATCCTTCCGGAATTTCAGGAATTTAGCGGCGTCGTTTTCGAGATTGCTTTCCAATTCGCCGATAGATTTAATTCATCGCCAAGATAATCGCGTCGATAGCTCGAATTGGCAATTCGTTGGCAGGTCTCGAAAAGACCTAGGAGTCTCTTTCGTTTTCCCATCACGACCATAACCCGAAAACTCGGGGGAACTAAAAATCGAATAACAGTTTGGAAATTCGGCGAGGACTTCCCGATAAGGGAATTTTCCCACTCGTGACCCTTTTCGAAGCTTCCCCAGGAGAATTCCCCAGGTGCCTCCCTTCCGAAACTACGAATTCAGGGAAAATATCTTTCAACGCTGTTAAAAAAAAAAAAAAAAAAAGATATCCTAATTTTATAACCTCCACTTTCGAGGTTCTACCCAGCTCGCAAACCATGAAAGTACTCGAAGACCGCAAAGAGAATGGTAAAACGTACTCAGGATAATTCCTGAGCTAAGTGACCGATTATGGACCCGTGTTTCATGTATGGCGACATTCTTCATTGCCGTTTATTTCATTAAGCCAGTTATGTCCCATGTTTCATTTAGAAGCAAATCATTGCACGCAATGTGGAACAACTGACTTGGCGTTCCCGTCCACTTCCCCCACCAGGTCCCTTTTTGCTGAACATAGGACCAGTCCCTCACCTGGACAATATACGCTCTGACAAGGTCCCCTAGCAGCAACTCATGAATCCGTTTGTCCACGCATCCTGTATTTCCGGAAGGAGGTGGACCAGAGCTATTCCGTTCATGCCAATTAATAATAACAAAGCCGGGGATTACTTTCTCCGAGGGCGACGTCAGTTTCCGCTCTTCAAATATGATGGTACACAGGCACGTTTAAATAATTGTGGGCCCGCTGGAACAATAAAGCCGCCTCTGGGTTTTGTTCCCAGGCAAGAACCGCGTAACAGTCGGCTAGGATTCGCCATTGCATTATCCGGTGCACAGGAGGTGCAATATTTAAGTGCATCGTGCACGTCAAAGTCCTCTAACCATAAATGATTAGAATGGCCAAACGTCCATTTAAGGATTAGTCCTCAGGAGCAATTTTTTCGATTGCCGCCCAGAAGAGGAAGGACGCCGAATCGAGAAGAGGGACACAAAAGCCCGAACAAATCAATGACCAAACGAAACGCGCCGTCGAAGTTTCCATTAGGGGATGAACATTCCGAAATGCCAGTGTCGAGGATGTCCGAGGCTTATTTCCTACCAGGCCACGTATCCGTGACCGTACTTCCGAAGACCCTCCGAAGGATCCCCAGAAGGTCCTGCGAAAGCACCTCGAAGGTCCTCAGGAGGATCCCCGGAAAACGCAACAATCGGCGAAAATGCGTCCTAGGACGAGCTTTCCATTCACGGGACACGTAGGGGGGATCCTCGCGAGGAAGTTGTTCGCTCGTGAAAATTCGATTTCCACTCCAGGGGACGAGGCTATCGATTTCGGAAAGCTACCCAAGCCGCCATTGGAAACGCTTCCGAGGTCCCTTTTGCTCGGGAGAAAAAACACCGAGGAAGTCACCATTAACGCATTCCCATGGAACAGGGTACTGGATGGACCATGTAAACCCGGCCACGATTATGATTAATATAAAAAGCACTCTAGACGTAACATCGAGGCGATACGAAAGCGGAGTCTAGGGATAAACCGGCATAAGGAATCTGGCTTCGTACCGAGCGTGGCTCAGCCTCACAGAGCGATAATGTGATAAAAACTGGGGAAACTGTGTTGGCAACTTTTTATCCTACAGACATCTGCGCCGAGCCGTACTTTTCCCGGGATATATCGCGCCCGGATTCTGAGATCGTTTTCCTGTTCTTTTCTTTTTTTCTCCCGAACGACCCTCGGAGGAAACTTTTCATTTAGGCGTCGATATCGCGTAGATTTAGCGGCGGACAAGTTTTTTTTGAAAATCCGCGATGAAAATGACTTCAGAAATTTCGATTCGTTCGTCTTCGCCCCCTTCGGCGGAAGCTTGTTAACTTTTTGGAAGAAGCTCGAGGGGGGGGAATACTTTTAATTTAGACCGTTGCCCCGTCGATATCGCCTCGACTTGCCGCCTGTGAACCCGGCAGGCAATTCCACGGCATAAGGTAATCCAACTTTTTCCTAGATGCAATATGCGAGGGATCGATATAGCCTTCGACAGACTCCGGATATAGTCGGCAAGGTTTCCTCCTTTTGGGAAATCAGGAGCCAATCCCGCTGAAAAAGCCCCCAAACTTTTCACTCTGCCATTATTTCCTCTCCCAGGCTCGTTTCAACTTTTTCTTCCTTTTTCAACCCCCCATTAAAAATGTTGCACTTCCATCCGAGGCAACTTCTCAGAAGAGGAAAACTTGCAGGGAAATGAGGTATCAGAAATTGAGCTCTTCTCTTAAAAAAGAAAGTCAACTTTTAACCCTTCCGAGAGGAAAAAAATTTCAAATTCAGCCTCATTTTCCGAGCCCACTTGCCAATGCGGGAACGATTTTAAGGAAAATCCAAAATTAGGCGACATTAAAAAGATATCTAGTCGGGCGATTGTCGCGGTTCGAAATTCCCGCGGGTAACGCGAGAAATGCGAGAAATATCGGGAATCGCGCGTGAGAGAGGAGCAAACTCGGAATCGAGAATAAATTCCTAAACCGATGGCGGGCTTCATTTCCGCAAATTTCCAGGAGCGTAACGGGGTCGGGGAAATTGGGTTGAGGAATTTTGCGAAGCATTAAATCCGCGTTAATCGGAGATATCGGAGCACGTAGGCGCTGCAACTGCATCCGACTACGGGGACGTCGGTAATGCACCTGCCTCGAATGTCGATACACGGACACTTTTGTCACGATATTGGTCTGCTCTTTACAATTAGAAAGCTCTCCGTCATGTCGGGCATGTATGCCCGATGCCTTCGTTCGAGGTACTTTAATGAATTCCATGTACGGGGCGTAAGATACATCTCGTACATCGAGAACGTATCGACACCTTCTCAATATTCCTCTGAAAGTTTCCACACCCTTCCCCATGAAATACCGGAAACATGAGATTTACATTTTTTTTTCCTACCCCCAGATCCAGGCGAATCTACGGTTCTACGGAGCCTCATCTGAATACATAAATCCGCAATTCACTTTTTGCAATTCAGGTCTCAGATCCCGACCTTCTGGCTCGAATAAATTTCCCCCGCGAAATTCCGTATACATTAAAAAAAAAAAAAAATGAATGAAATATTACAATGCGACATAGAAATAAGTTATGAAATTGCGGAAAACTTTGTTTACTTCTCCCTTTAGAAAAAACTTGGCGTTCGTGTCCCGCTATAATTACTTCATAATAACGTGATTACTTCCTCGAGAAAGTCCTCGAGGTAAAGGTAAGTCGGCGAATCTTTAATCGCAACTCGCTTTGGTAATTGCGTTACACGGCAACGAGAGGTCGGAAACTGTAACCCGAATCCTAAAGTTAGAAGGGGCCGAGTTTTCAGGGTTTTCAGGTCGTTATTTTTCACGCTTGAAAATGGAGAGAGAGAGAGAAGAGATATTCAGGGCGCGTCATCCATAACCTATGTACGTGCAATGTAGGTACAAAGGCCCTCGCATGTCTACACCCCCGCTCTCTTTCTACCCCGAATCTGTTAAAACGAGTGCAAGAAGGTGCACGACCCTCGTGCCGTAAATCCATTCCCTATCTTCCGAGTTATCCGACTGTGATACTCGCCCGTGGGAAATTAACTTATCGTTAGTTTATCAAATTAACGTCGCTCGATAGGCACGATTGCGCGCTCGACAAAATTCCCGATAGAGTTGGTAGATTTTCGGACCTCACGGTACATACAAGAAATTCGGAAAAAAGACTCTGACCTCTTAAACGGAATTTTCGACATCATTAATTAGATCCTTTTAATCTCAGATTCATTTGAAATCTAACCACGCGATTTTGCCAGTTTTCCGGAATTTCTATATCAGAGAGACATGGGCCGAATTTCCGAAATTCGAATCGAGTCACGTCCTCAAATCCTCGCGGCTTCGGAAACCCGGCAACATTCGAGTAATCCGACGGTTAGCCAGAAACTCAACTAGATTGAATTCGGCAAACCAGAAATTAATCTCCCTCCGACTCCCCCCCGAGGGGCATTACGTTTTCAATTTATGTCCCGGCATTATTACTCCAAATATAAGAAACACCGGCGAAAAAATCCAAACGTAAACTGGAAATGAAGTTTCAGGTTTAAGTAACCTTTCAAAGGGATTTCGACATTATTTTCCTCGGTTAACTTCCCCTTCGTCAAATATATTTCTCGCTACATGAGAAAATCAGACTAAGTTATTCCTCCAACGTTTTTCGTAAATTTCAAAGCCCGAGAGCTGGCCTGCACTTTTTCTTCCTCGCAAGCTAAGGATAAAGCTCGCCTTCCGATGTAGGTGGCCATCTATAAACTTTTAACACGCCCGCCATTTTTTACGACCTCCGTAGCCCGCAAGAAAGAAAAATTGCGCAGGGCGCCTCTATTTGTTGCAAATACGTATTTTATAGCCACGTTCGAGCTTGGATCCATTTTTAATTTTCCCTTAATCCACCGTAATTGAAAGTCGAGGGTAATCCTATCGAACGGTTCTTACGGCACCAACTTGTAGTACCTAGAGAATGATTACGCTTGAAATGGCTGTAACGAGTCTCGTTACTTTAATTTTTCGACAACGTACTTTATGCGTGGTTGCCCAATTAAATTCCATCAATTCTCTATTTATTGTTAAAAATTCACAGATAAAGGATGGTCTTCAATGTCGGGATTTGATAAGTACGATAATCACACTTCTCGAACAATGGGGAAAAATAAGATTGGCGTGAAACCACCGCACCTAGGGAATAATCAAATCCGGTGTAGCAGTCATTGGAAAAACGATTCCGGCATTCCGTATAGAAATGAACGAATGAATAAGACGTATATACCGATGCAAGCTCTGCTGGGGGGGTTAATATTTGACGAGGAGCCTCTACGAGACTTTGTAGGTCAAGGATCCGAGGTTCCTTTGCCGGCTCCGTTGTCCCTCGGAATTGTCTCCCTGGGAGATGACTGAGTCAAGTTAGCTCGTCTCCGCGGAAAGTACATAGGCGGAAACGATGTTTCCGCAGACGTGGGGATGTGTCGAGGAAGGCGTATTCTTCCATTTCAGGTTAGGTCAGTGGAGCCCTTTGTCATTCGCATTGGGTTTGCGAGGAGTACCTCGGTATGCTCTGTACAAGTATAATTAGCTACTTCCTTTGACAACTGGGCCTCTTAAGGTGTTACGATAGGCTCATTCCATTATACATCAAAGCGTCGAAATATTTATAAAACATTTCCCAAGTTTATTAAAGTTTCAAGCAATTCGGCACACCCAGTTCGAAGGAAAGTTTCACTCCTTAGTCCCTTTAATTATTCCTAGGGCACCCTTAATTGTGCATTTGGTAGTACAAGCACGTAAGGCGTACCTGTTACGTATCAGGGAATAGGTAATGCGCCATTTATACGTATATTATACGTACATGCTAGGGGAACATGTCGGTCGAGGGTCGGAAGTGGGTTTTGGGGCCATTTTAACCCCAGGGTTGCGACCCCCATAACCATAGCTAGATTCTCTCCATTCGCCATCTTTCTCCTCCCCTGAAGTCGTGCCCTTGTGCCGGTAACACCGTAAAACCTCACCCCATAAGTACGGAATGGGGAAAGCGATCTCTTAGGGTAGGCAAAGAATGACTAAGGGGACGTTAAGGGGGAATGATATCTCGATGGGTCGCCATGGTCGATGGATCGAACGATTTAGTTATTCCAAGAGATATCCAGCCGGATATCCGCAGCCCTTCCACCCTTATCACGTATCCAAACCGTGAAAAGAAAATGATGTCAAAGTTTAACGAAACAGTGGACAGATAAAAAAAAAAGATGCTCGAAGTTATCTCGATAAATTGAATGAAAATTACTCACCCTGAGAAGAAAAAAATGTCTTATTTACATCTTTCCTATTTTGCTGGTAATTATTTTAGAGATTACGTTCCCTGGTTTAGAATTTCGGAGAGTACGTCGAGAGTGCGGGGACCATTATTCACGGCGGGAAATTTAAATAGACCCACGACGGAGCTTCTTCGGAGTTTAAACGGCGGTCCGTGCAGTGGCATAAATTGCGCATTTAAATTTCTCTCGTCGTAATCAATTTTTTAACGAGTTTGTTCCCGCGTGCACCTCGCCCGGCAAAGGAATTAATTAATTCATTGACTAAGTTACTATTAACAACTTCGGTTATAAATATGCAACAGGTGGGGGGCCATTAAGTCGAGGGTCCTGATAATTTGTGGCTCGCTCGTGTGCACCGAGCAACCATAATCGAAGAAAAGGACCATTCATTGTTTACGGGAGTACAAACGTTCTCATCGCTTTAGAAGAAAAGTCCCATGAAAGTGCAAACTAATCTTACAGATCTACCGATTTTATCCGCCTCTGTGGGATTTCAATAGCTAATTAATCCGAACCTTTGCGCGACAAAAATGTATACTCTGTCATTGAAATAAACGAAGACGAAGAGGAATTAATGCGAAGTCTATCCTGTCAAAGTTTTGACAGATCTTCCCTGAGGCTGCCGATCTTCCAGCGAGGAGATCTCTCCAGGCAATTAATTCCCAAAGTTGTTCCTCGTGGCATCCGGAAGGAGTTCTAACCCAACTGGAGCATAACTCCTCGAAATCTTGTATCGCTCGTTAGTAACACAATATTCGGCGTTATAGTGGAACAATGCTCGGCGATTTGTATCTCGTTGACACGTTAAACTTGGAAGTCCAAACACACCGCACCTCGAGTTCCTGTTAATTTACTATTTGTTTTGTACTTTGAAGTTCCACAGTTCTCTAAGGCGATTCCCCGTCAACCCTCCACGAGCTTGAAGTTTCAACGATAAATCCCGACCGAACTAAAAAGCTGACGACTTCTAGTAATTTCTCCTTCCCCAATCTATAAAGAATCTGGATCGAAAATGAATGTCAACGATCAGTCGGAAAAGGGATGACGGTGATGTGTGACGGGGCGAGAGCCAAGGGTCTTTTTTTTCTCATTACCGCAAATTAGGACGTTCCGTGTCAGATCGCCGATAGGATCGGCCAGGTCGAACCCGTTAACGTCCCATTGATGATTCCGCTTTTTGCATGGGGTCCCTTAAGGGAGGGTTAAACCTGGGCACGCGATCGACGTTAGGGCGAAAGGGAGTCAGAGTGCGATGGTAATCGGGGTTTATATATGGCCGGTATTACACGGGACTTAGGCCAGGTCCATCTAAAGCTGGTCGCTTTAAGAGGTGACTGCTCGTAGAAAGCGCCGGTCTTTGCCAGCCTTAATCTCCCAACGACCCTCGCCTCCACAATAAGCTAACCCAAAACCGAGTTCGACTCTGGAGGTGCTCTCCAGGTCCGTTCTAATCCGCCCTCGATCTCGCCACCTCCTGACCCTTCGAGGTGGCACCCCTCGACAAGGGTGTGTCACCCCCACGTCGACACACTATCCGACACTTTGACAAAGAACGACCAGCTGAGAGGACAGATTAGAGACAGTTCAGAATTTAGGGGATTTAACGGAAGACCAAGAAAAATTGTCAAAGACGACGGACCAGCTCCTAATTAGTGACTCAACCATTCCTGGACCTCCTCCACCTTGGAAATTTCTGCCTCAACTTTTTTCACGTTTTAGGATCATCGTTACACATGGAACGAAAGGAACTTTGCTATAAGTGCTGGTAGAAATTAGTGTGGAGATAACCTCTCGGTTACGTTTTCTGGAATTCGGCTCGGTGTGTGGTACCAGAAGCTGTTATTAAGATTACGGGCATCGTGCATGAGAAATGACGACCTCTTTACCTTTCCCCGCGACCTCTCCTCGCCCTCCTTTGCGACCTACCCTGCCTGATAAATTGCCACCCCCGCTAATTACTGGAGCTCCACTTACCACGCGCTTACATGCATTTCACGTCCCAGTTAGTTAGTAGCCCCGAAAGACGAGCCTTCATTGGCCTGGTCCGATTAAAAACACATCACTCGGTCATCATTCCCTCGCCTCAATTACCCCGTGGATCGATCTCGTTCCTAACATCCGCGGTTACGATCACGCACGGTCGTACTCGCGGATCCCCGGTGCTCTAATTGTGGAATTCGATGAGAACGTCGATACTAAAACCATGGTTAGGCCCAGATCTATCCAATTTGATGGATCACCGAATAGCCTCCCCGGTCATTAAAGCGTCATCAGAGCTTGCTACCATATCGGGTTCAGATTGGCTAATGATGTCCAAAGACGAGGTACATCGACTTGGCCAGATTTGAAGGTGTCACCTGATCATCAGCTCCTGTACTTTGATGGTACCGCCCAATCGATACGTCAAGACCAACACTTTTCTTGGCGCTATCATCCCTGATAACCGTCTACGCTTTTACTTCCGCGTTGAGATTTCGGATGCTGGGCATACTGCACCTCGGAATTAATGATAAGTTCCTACGAGTGCAATGTCGAGGTTGCGCAATACTTCCGGTGGAATTAATACCAGAGTAGCAAGTTCCTTTTGAGGCTCTAAGGCCTCAAAGCTCCAAAAGCTCGCGGATGTGGTATCGGGCGCTAGATGATGCCTGCGCAACTGTCTCTACGTACCGCAACTCGTAAAGTAATTGGATCCTCCCGTAGAATGCGTGCCATAAACGAGTAAACGCCATCAAAGTGAACCCCCGACTTCAGCCAAATGAAATACTGTTTTTAGCCGGGAATTGATATGCAGTGGAGGCAATAAGCCCCGCAAAATTGTTACTCCGGAAGTTAGTGCCCTTTAACAACGGTATTACTCCGCAATGGGCGGTTAAAAATCTTCACTTCGAAATGACTAGATAATAGGGAGGAGATATGGAAATCAACTAACCAAGTGAATGACGACGAATTTCCTAAGGAAGCGAATTTCCTGAGGAAGCTTTAAAGGTATATAAAAAAAAATCGGACTTTCCGCGGATCGCGCGAGATAATGAAAGTTTCAATGGCCGGATATATCTTATCGATCTATCGGATTACGTCTAGGATGATTTACTCCGATATTAGCTCGGGGACCAGATCCTGGAAGTTCCTTTCGGAGCTGCAAGTTCGAAAGCTCCGGAGACCTCCCGGGCGAGAGCATCTACGAGAGCCAGCTCCATCGGGACGTTCCCGGGGTAGCTACCCCAGAGATAATTGGATACCTCAGGGTGATGCGGTGCATGATAAGATTCCCGAAGGACCCCAGGAACCCCGCGAAAAGGGTCCAGACGGCCGAGGCGAGTCTTCTAATCCGTCATAATTTCCTTTGACCTCCTCGCGAACCATCTTTTCAACCCTTAGACTCGCTAATGACATCAACTGCGCTCGCCGGAAATTGTACGAGCCGCTGAGATGAATGTCATTACCCGCGATCTCGCGAAGGAGACCCGAAAGAAACTCGGCGAGGATTACCAAAACTGGGGCGATTAAAAATCCCGAGGATTCAAGATGGCGGCATCGAGGAACCTTTCGAGCGACCACGCGAGAAGATGCGTCATTTAATTTCTGCATTTATTCCGGAAGAATCTTGTTTTTTATATTCCGTATGAAATTATCTAATTGGGAGGAGGATTTTATTTTATCAAGCCCCGAGTTGCGGGATAAAATGTATAGCGGGGATATTTGGCGAACGATTGTTACGGGAACATTGTTCTATCCTGGAGGACGGTAAACCGCGGCGCCATTCTGAAACGGCGCCGCACAATACGTTAGACCCTCGTCTTCTGGACAATTACCGCTTCATTTGCATGAGACTAAGACGAGGAAACATTCAACAGTTTGGACTGTCCTTTAACTGGCGATGTCCGGCATCTCTCTGTCCCCTTCGACCAGTCCAAGTCTTCTAAACTCTCCCCTCGTATTTTTTATCCCAACGAAACAATTAATTCAAGGCGTGTACAACTTTCAATTATACGATGCACTTGAAGTTACACGCAAGACTTTCGACTACTTTCCCGCGAATCCGACCCAGGGAATTTTTTAAAAGCTGTATTTTTCATTTCATCCTCGAAAAAGGAATTCGCAAGCTTCGAGGTCGCTTTTCGGAAGGAAGCCCCTAAATTAATGAAACTTATTTACCCAGCCCGGTCTGGTATTTGCGGACATGTTTGCACGGAAACTCCGAGAGTAAACATGCATTCGGAGTGACCAAAATTATTCCAAGTCCTCCTCTCGGAATTCTGAAAGGCTGATATACCTTCCCGGTCAATTACCGGTGAAGCTTGAAGATTCAGCAGAAGCTGAACAAATATTTTGCTCGTTAGCCGGTACCCTGGTCATGGGGATGAAAGGAGATTCATTTATTCCAAGGGGATAAATCGATACCCGGAGTCATGTAGCCATCAGAGAATGTCGAGTCAGGGAACCAAGGGCGGTCGATTATCGATCTTGAATATAACCAGAATTTCCAGGATGGGAGGAGTTTATATATCTCCGCAAACAAATCAATACCTTGGTGCCGTATCGAGACGTTGATTTAATTTTAACATCGGTCCACGAGATATTTGTTGCTAATAAATAGGTGCCAGAGATCGGTTCAGGTTATCCCGGGGATTGATGGGAGAGTTAAGGATCCTCCGTAAGGGCCACTTTGCAAGGAACGGGCAAGGGAATGTCGCCTTTACCGCGAAGGTGTCCGGCAAACAGCCCGTACACTTAGTGTTTGGGCAAGGTGTTGCACGTCGGTTTATCCTGCAAATGGAGTGCAAACTGTCTCCAAGTTGCAATACATTGTGCATACGATCTTGCAAGCGACGAGCCCGTTTCCAAAACTGCAGTTACTCGTTCCTCCCGCCGCAAACAATTTCATATAAACGGAATTGAAGAAAGCTCCTTTCTCCGCCTTTTACTTCCGCCGAGTGCTCTGCGTGCATTTCATGCCGTACTTGTGTTAATAATTGCAGACCCGAGATGCACCTCGGTCTCGTATTCGATTTACTCCGAGCAATAACGCATCCGCGAGAAGAATATTGCGACCGCCGCCATATTTAATACCCGCGACCAGAGTAGCATCTAAATCAAAGAAAACGTCGAAATAATTTTCCCAGCGACCACGGAAAAATTTCTCGTCTTGGGGATTTCATTTATAATTAATTTCATTCACGGATCGTTAGTCCGAACTTCGTAAGATAGAAAATAAAGAAATGACAGCCGGTTCGGGATTTTTGCAGGAACGGCAAAATCGAAAGCTCCTTTCCCATGTCAGTCGACTTTTCCCCGATCGCTGCGTTTCTCGGATGCTTTTTCCCCGGATAATCGATACGCCCCGAATGGAGTATTTGCTCGGAGTTTCTCTTCTGGCGGAAAAAGGAGCGGCGGAAACGTAAGAGGGGATTCCGGAAAGGACTCCTCTTCTCCTGCACTTTCTCGACGTCGATCCAGCCGAGAGCTCCGCAGCATCCCTTCCATTAATTGTCAGCTTTGTGCGCGCCCTCTGGTGGTTACGAAACGGTTGTCGCGCAGAGACTGGGAGCCTCCATTAAGAGAGGGTTAACCTCCCCTAACAGCCCTGACCGAAACAACCCGCTAATTTCTTATTGCCAGGACACCTATCCACCTTACTCCGTGCTTAGAAAAATCCAAACTCCTCTGTCTGACATGACTACTCTATCACTACTTCCCAGGGAAAGTGATGACGAACTGCAACCCTTTCCAATATAAAAACATGCCGAATTGAGTATCCCATGAATTCAAACGAAGGGCTAAATTCCGCCCCGTAAAAAGTGAGCATGGCGGCGTTAGGACATGTTATACCCAACGAGGGAAACCCCTCATCTCGCGCGAAAGCATCTTTTTCCCGGTGCACTCCTTGAGGTGCATTCAAACGGAAGCGGAGCAGACGGTGCATTCAGAAGGAAGCGAGGCCGTCCAATCGGACGCGTGAAATTACAGCTGCAGAAGCCGTTGTGTCTTCCGATTGGCTTGTGCCACGGCGAGTGCATCCGAATTCTGCATCAGCATTCATGAACGCAAGGTGGTTAGAGGGGCCGTTGCATATTGCCGCGCGGCTGTTATCACCCGACTTAGGGGAAGGATCCGTGCGGGAAGAATATTCATGTCGAGATAGAACCAATTATGCCATCCCGCCGGAATTAATATCTTGCACTCCGGGACAAAGGCTTTTAATGTGTAAGAAATTTTCCGATCATTAATTATATTTAATCTTATTCGCGTTTTTACTTTTGATAGAAATGAAACCAGGGCGGCCGGTGCAGCGGTTGCAGCAATCGCAGCAATACCCGACTACTTCTCGGTACTGCGCGATATTTGGCCAGTCGCGAGCAAACGCGTCAAATAAACAATGTGCGTGGTTACGGACTGTAATTAATAGCAAATGTTTCATTCCCACATTTGCGTAGGACGGTATGCTGCTCCGAGTAATTACATTCCGAAGGCAGCTGCACCGAACGTGCGCGATTTTCGCGCTTCGACGAAAATCGGGAAAGTGAGATTTTCAGATTTCTCTTTCATTTGAAAATGTATAATATTTTCAGGAACGCCGCCAAGAAGCGATAGAAATCCTAATAAAGAGTTAATCGGAATGTAACGTTGCGTTACGTGGCGAGATATTGAAAATAGCGAAATTTTCGGAAATTAGGACCGGTGCGAGAAATCCAAAAATTGCTTATGATTCTTTGTCCGTAAATCGAATTGCGAATTGAGGTTATCGCGGGTCTCTCTTCTCGCTAATGGGTCGGGGCGATAAGCCGAGCAGAGGGCGGCGCAACATTTTGGGTGGAGGCGCAGGATAGGATTGGCTCTTAAATATGAAAAGCCCATCGTTACACCCGGTTTCGTAGGTACTTTCCGACAGAAGGGCGGGTGGCAACCCTGGTAGGACGAAACGCTCGCTAACGGGCATCTTCAAGTGCTCCTCGGAAGTGGTGCGTTCTATTATGAGCGGGGACACCCTCGCTAACAAGGCTCACCCTCGGGCGCCATCTACGGTCGCGCTGCGCCGTCACCTGAGGATCTCTCACCGCTCCACCTCTTCCTCATTCTCTAGACTCCCCCGTTTGCGCCCAGGGAGCCGGATAGGGACAAATTGCCAAATAAGTCCGCGGGACACCATTGTGAACGAGAATACACTTTTTGGACGAGAGAATTCTTCCGGGGAAGGAATCCGAAGGGACTCCACGAGAAAAGCGTGATAAGGCGATGCGAAAGCGGAGTTCGAGGGATCAATTGTTCGTGACATTTTCCTCCGACCCGGGTGTACCGAATTGTTTTACTCGAATGGGCGATTTTACTCTGCTTTCGGTTTGATAGAAAAAGGAAGGATCTTAAGCGAGCGTGAGAATTGGAATCGATTCGCAGCCGATCGAATCGAATTAGATTTAAATTATCTCGGCAGGCCAACCGCGAATTGCAGTATCGAGCACTTTACTCGATCGGCCCATTCCCCCGTAAACGTCTCAATCTCGTTCGATTCGATTCGGATACAATCAGGACTCCATTCTCGATTCACTCGAGGACGGCATCTGGCGCTGTTGCATCTGCGGTTGCATCTGCATCCTCGCGAAATAACGTCAATTCGCGTCTTCCCCATGGACATCGCAATTACAATTCCCCCGCTTTTGAAATATCGTTTAAACTCAAATTGCAACTAATTCGAGGTATCTCCGTCGCGATTAGGACGTCCTTTAATTACCCTTTTTTTTTTTTAAGGAAATTCAAGGAGTCCAACTAACTCGTCGGCACGTCCTGGTCAGTCCATCGGAGTCGGAGGTTCAAGGATTAAGGAGGTTCGTCCCTCGGCGACCTTTGAGGGAACAAAGTAAATGGCCAAAGTGCTCGGAGGGCGCGAGCACTCTAATTAGCGCAGGTCGACGGTTGCAACCCCCTGGTTTTAATTAACGGGTCCAAAGCAACCGGAAGTAGAGGAAGAGGATGTTGCGGTTTTGTTCAAGCCGGTCCTTCAGGGCGCTCGGAGGGGCATATGAGCAACCCCGAGGCTCGATCGATTACCTCTCCATTAAAGTCGATCTTCGATCCCTTTACACCCCCGCGTCCTCTTTCCGAGACAAAGCGAGTGGAAATGAAACCCCGGCAAAAAACGAAATTCAATCGGGCCCAACAATTCGTAGAAAAATAAGGATTTTAATTTCGTCAAAAGGAAGAAGCGAAGTTTAATAAACTGGAAAGAGTATTCCCTCTATTTCGGAATGTTTCTTTTTTTTCTCTCTGGAAGAATTCTCAGCGTCCAAAATCCAGGAGGAAAGTCCACGGGGAAAGCTTCGGGAGAGCTTGAAGCTTTTACCGAGTCGTTTTCGGGCAGACGTGGGCGTGTCTTGATTCGATATATGCCAGGTTTAGGGGAAAGTCGGGTCGGGTCGCCTCCCGGCCATGGAATATGAAACTAAATTCGGCAATGGGGATTCAAAAGTGGCCCCGTGGGCTCGAGGAGAACAAGGCGCGGTTTTCCTTCGCATACGTCTGTCCCTCCGAATTTCAGCCCTTCGGTTGCACCCCCTCGCCAACATACATTTCCTCAATAGTTCCCGCCATATATTGCCAATTATTTCCCCCGTTAAATAAATCCGCCCAGTTTCGGAATTCTTCATCGATCGAAAGGTAAAAGCAACCCTCCTCGAAAATTCACGAAAAAATGGAAAATTAATTTCAGAGAGGAAATAAATATTCCCACGTAAAACTCACAGACTCGATTGTATTGTATAGATCCTAGGGAATGGCAATATATTTTTTTTTATATAAAAAAAATATAAAATCATAACGGCGCGAAGGGTGAAAGCGAACTCGGTAATGGCGGCTTCCGGCTCGCCCTTTCCGGTTCTCCGACGGTATTCATTTACGTGGCTGCGGTTGGCCAGACGTCAATACAGAGGCCGAGAGGCCGACGCAACAAACTGGAGGGCGAATCAAGGCATTTCACACAGGGCAGAATGGAGATCGGTAAAATTTACGCCTCGTCCCACCCGTCAAACCGCAGTTTCGCGCCCCGCCATTTTATTGCCGGGATGCAATAAACTAACAATAAGTATCGGAACGGTTCCCCGTGGGTCTAGACATTTCCCAGCCATTTATCGTGGGATATAAATCCGATATTACGGCGGCCGCGTCTGAATTCACATTCGCGTGAATCCAAGATGGCGCCTGCGGCGGGAGATTGAAAAGCAAAATCGCGCGAGTACTCACTTGGGTGAAGAAGTAGTAGTACACCCTCATCCCGCGATCGGCGAATAGCTGGGCGAAGTGGATGGACGGACAGATGAAGAAATAATCTCCGACGACGTCCGCCACCATCTTCTGGTAGAGGAAGCCGTCGTTCACGTTCTCCCAATCGGTGTACTGGAAGTTGAATTACATTGATTAGCAAAAACTGGCATTTTCTCTAGAGGGAAGTTTAAAGAGAAATTAACGATGTAGGGAAATCAAATGTCCGATGGAGAGATGGTCGAAGTAAAGAGGCTCTTTAGCGAACAACTACGAGAGCAACTTCGCGAACAAGCAGCTTCGGTCTCACGCCAAGTGCAACGACTTCAATCGACCACTTGGCTCCTCGTTAAGCGTTTTCCCTCGGGAAACAATCACCGCCATTACTCTAAAACGTTTAGATCAGACAAGACCACGGACCTCAACCAACCAAGTCTCCTTACGTCAACGATCAATGTAATGGACATTTAATTTCCTTGAAACGTTTCTTTAAAGTATTTCCTGGTTTGTCATGAGGTAAAATACGAGAGATGCAAAAGACCTTTACGAGGAACAATTACTTAGAGTAATGTCGGCGTGACAGTTTGAAATCCCATGCAACGTAGGGAGTCTTGGGGGTTATCTGGGGTGCATTATTTTAAATTATCGTGTTTTAAGGCGTTTCACTCGCGGTTCCATAATTTATCTACCGCGATTCGCATCGGGGAAGGAAAAGATTCCCGAGGGTCGAGCTTAACCCCTGCGTGACGCGACAAGTGCAACTCCGCGATTTCAATCGAGCACTTGATCACTCGTTAATCACGCGGCATGTCGCGTTAATAATTCCTCGCTAAATGCCGGATCTTGAAGCCAACTTAATCTACATTACATCTCGAACGCTTTCCTCGTGGCTGAGGAACATTTACACCATTAACAAAGATGACAGACCCGGCATAAACAAAATGGCGCCGTCTGGCGTTCGCTTTCGCGGAGAGTTAAGGGAGAAATTCCGCCGGCGTTTTAAGTAAGAAGTTACGTCCCTTTCGCAGTGATTTTATTAAAATATAACGCGTCGCGTAAACCTTACTTAGCTCCTTCAAACTTTTACGATGCACTCTTGGAGGGAAGTCTCGAAAAGTTCCTTCATACTAACGCGAGTAGAAAGTCAAGCGGTGAGGATTTTGCGAATTCCGGAAACCGAGGGTGCAACGATAAGTTCTCATCATACCCAAAGAGCTGAGCCGATAACAAATGTAAACTGGAATTCCCGATTAATCGTACTTTGGAAAAAAAAAATAATGCATAAAACAATGGATCTTAATGCCTGAATATGTCTATTACGCGAAAAGGATCTTCTCAATGGAACAATTATCCCAAATCCACATTTGGATGCGGACTTTACAATGTACCTTTAGGGGGGAATTCAAGTAACCGCGTAATTCCAAGGAAACAATATTATTTTGTATTTGCGTTTACGCTCGAGAGGCGCGAAACGAGGCGAGGAATTATTCCCGAGGGAGGTGTTACGCGAGTGAAACGTTAATTACGACAAGGAGAGACATTGTCTTCCGCGGATCTTTTGAGGATCCGAGGAGACGAATGAGACGCGAACTTTACGGGGGGAAGGGAAGAATGACCCGAATTTGAATGCAAGCTCCCTGAAAGATGAACACAAAAGGCCCAGCGAGTGCAGAATTGCGGCATTGTGCCCCAGAAGGGGGGAAAATAAGTTTTGGAAAAATATTTCGCAACTTCACTGTCTACAAATCGAACCGCAAAGATATGAAGCTTTTCTCCAAACAGTTTGAACCGAGCCACGCGAGTGCATCCCGAAATTATACATCGCGCATTTCTTCCTTATCGAGGAGCAATCGTCCTCGGAGATAGTAGCGAATCCTCCTTCGGACCGATGTAACTCCACTCGGGAGAAAAAGGACTCTCCCAAAGGGAGGGATATTCCGAGTCGATCCCCTCGAATGCTCATTTTTCAGGACGCCGCGAAAGATAGAGGAAGAAGGAGACGAGAACAAGGAAGCCCGTCGGCGTTAGGTCAGTTTAGGTTATCGTTATTTTATCGGCGCGGCCGCGCGGTAACGAACAAGCAACATGGCGAATGGCGAAATGGCGAGGTGTAACGTTACGGTGGTCGTATAACGTGACCCGATAACGTTACAACCGGCGCTTCAGGAGGAATTGCGTGAATACCGGGACATTATTCGCCACCATCAAGGAACGCTGATGCCGAGGTTAAAATAGTACCTTGATATGATTAAGACCGAGGAAACGGACATCAAAGCATGGAGTATGGTAATCGTGTCGCGGTAACGATGGGCATTTGCACGCGCAATCAGGGCTGTTTTTCAGATTAGGGATCAGACCCATTATGACGATTTCTTGCAAGTTCCCTTAGGAGGTTGGATGAGATCTTTCTGGACATTCTGGATCGATCTAGGAGCATGGTTGATGGGGATATCTAGGTGCACTATACATGGACCAATCTAGGAGCATCACCGATAAGCTTGTACCGGATGCAAGTAGCATCCATCCAAAGCTGGTTACTTTGGGCTGGCCATCCGAGCTCGAACTCGGTCCTGGCATTTCCGTATGTCCGGTTCGATTAGTCGTAAAACACTCAGGCAGAAAGTTATCGTGAGCAGGGCGATCGTAAAGTCCTTGCAGCGCCAGGAAGGCCGGCAATTCGTTGTGGTTTTACGCCCGACGTAAGATTACGTCGAGGGATTGCCAGAGGATCTCCTTCGGGAGCATCCCGAGGGTCCCGGAAAAATTCAGGACTGCCGATAACTTCCGGGACAAATCCTTGAGTAATCAGCTGGACGTGTCCTTCCGATTACCGCAGGCATGTTCGAAGGACCGTGATCGGCAGTCCTGGGTCATCCCTTTCACGAGGAGTTCATAAATCTCTACCTCCAATTTCGAGATTAATTCAGATAACTCTCCTGGAGCAATTGGTTAACAATGGTTTGTCTTCCTAACACCCACGAAGAGTTAAATTATTTTTTAATTTTCTTCATAGGTACTTTCAACATTTTTTTTATAAAAAAAAATTCTTAAAAAATGAAACGCAAGGTGCAAAAGTCATTTCCGTGGCTCTGCGATGGCAGGCTAGGGTTTAAGGGGAAACGTTAACAATTTCGAGGCGTTAATTTAACTTTTCAGGAGAGCCGCTCCATTAA
This sequence comes from Orussus abietinus, assembly GCF_000612105.2. Classification (NCBI taxonomy): domain Eukaryota; kingdom Metazoa; phylum Arthropoda; class Insecta; order Hymenoptera; family Orussidae; genus Orussus; species Orussus abietinus. The sequence goes on along the minus strand of NW_019394232.1, from coordinate 39,586 downwards.
GGGTCGCGGCTGCGCAAACACGATAAGGCGAGTGCATACATCACCAGGGTACAGGACAGTTTGTCGGTGGATATAATTCAGAAATTTCAATGTAATCTTCGGCCCATGAATCTACGGAATGATCTCATATAACGCGGTTTCGGATAATCGCCCGCCGAGCGTCCGAGGCCGTCGAAGAAGCTGGGAAAATAATTCGACTTTTACGAGGGCCTCGAGGTCAGCCTACGAGCCCGAGGGCTTAAATAACTCACTTAAATAATTATTCCCCGGCATAATAATGCCGAGCATGTTGCAGCCCCGCGATTCATCACCCGCCGGGTCCTTTTTCTCCTTAATGCTTCGCCTCCGCCATTTTTCCCGGCCGACGTCCCTTAAAGAGAGGGACCCGAGTTCCCCTCAAATCCCCTGGGAGAGATTATTTCCTCCCCAGATGTGGATTTGTTTAAACTTACAACGGCGAAACATTGAAAAATTTCTCCGACATTGATTTCTGATACGATGATTATCTTGCAAGGGAGAATGCGCGATGCAGTTACGAGAGGTCGAGATGGAAGGTGTATCACGTGCGGCAAGTTTAAGGGATATAAGATGGTTTTATGGAAATAAGCTTCGATCGCGAAAGCACCCCCCTAAGGCCGCCCTCTCGAGGGAAACAGCGAATCCTTTTATCCCGAAGGACGGAGGATCCAGATTTCCCCGTTCCTTCGACTCGCCTTCGACAGATCTCGAAACTCGAGTTTAATTATCGGGGCTCGAAAAACGTAAAAGAATCCTTCGTTAAGGTTTCATTAAAACTTGGAATTTAAGGGGGTGGAGTATTCCCGGAGATTATGCCCTAAGAGACTCGGGTAACGCTGTATAAAAGCGAATAAGACGCCACCTCCAAGACCCTCTACACCATCGATAATATTAATTGCTCAAGACGGGTGAAAGAAATTTTTCGCCGATAGAAATTTTATTTCACCTTTTCATTTTTCCTTACTGAAAAACTGGACATTTATCTTCATTGAGACGAGTCTCATTTAAAAGTATCTTTCGACGGGTATTTTCCAAAGATTTTCCCGGATCCCATTCCTGGGATCCATTTCGCTTTCTAGTGCACAAAGTGCATACGTGCACTTGGCGTTCGACATCCATCATCCTGTCGCTTCCGATTTACCGGAATCAGTCGTACTCCCCGAATAACATCCACGTAAGGAGAATCGAAGAAACAAATGTCGCGTATGCAAGCCTAGCAATTGGAATAAATTTTTCTAAACGATGGCAAAGCCAAGACACAACAAACCGAACTCGACCAGCGATGAAATGCCCCTTGCCCTGCAATTTGCAAAAGTTGCGTCGTTACCGGCGAAACTCGGCCCGTTAACAATGCCAAATTGTCCGATAATCGTTAAAACCTGCAGAAACAGCTTGGCCGGAGTACACGCGAATGTCCAGCCTGGAACAACCCTGGGCTTTCAGGGTGGGCTTTATGTTGGCCAAATTGTTTTCATAGAAGCTGACGGCTGCCGCGAAATTGGTTGTCGAGAAGAAATTCACTGCGTCTCCTTTGCATGAGGAAATTACGATCCTTAGCGTTCCGATGATCAATTTGCATCGGTACTCGTCGTTGGCAGAACCGAACAACACCAACTCGTGAAACCTTCTCGCGTTGCATCTCCCAAGTTCTTTTTCTGCCTCGCCTTAAAATTCGAGCCGCAATTCGCGAGGCTGTCAGCCAAAAGCTGGCAGTAAAACTTGAGAAGTGGTGGAGCGACAAAACGTCTTCATTTCACTATGGCCGCGTCAAAAGTAAATATCCTTGGGGCCACCCTCCTCTTGTTCACCCCCAATCCCCGACGGCGTTTCAGCGCGCCTCCATTAGCGGGGGTCTTTCTTTTTAATTATGCAGATGCATCTCAATGTTGCATCCCTGGTTCCCTCCGGAGAGAGAGAGACCGAGCAAACCCGGCCGTGCGCGATGAATGCACGCTGCACGGCTTTTCTTAGCAAGAGTGTTTAACGAACGTATTTTCCTAGCCACTCTGCAGGAATAGTCGCGCCTCCGCTTTCTCGGCTTCCTATCTCGCTCGATCGGACATTTCGAACCATCAATTATACATCGTCTATCGTCAGGGAACTAACGAAACGCGACGTAAATCCGTGGCAAGAGGAGCGAACGTAAATCGCGTCATTCGCTTTCAAAGTTCTCATCCATTCGCCGCCATGGAGTCCAGAAAAGGACTCCCGAATTCGACACTCCGCCGTCCGAGAGAGGAGAAACAGAATTACCGCTGATGAAGGGAACGCTCAAACGAGGTGAGCTAAAACGGGAAAGTGGCCCTTTGCTTCGACTTCCACGTTTCTTCCACGCCGGCCGGCTATTTTGCGATCAAAGAAGCCTCGAAGCAAAAAGGAAACCCATTTGGGCAGAGATTCCGCCGATGGGAAATGCATTCGGTCCCTGAGGCCCGTAAAGTGGCCAACCAGGCGGCACGAAAGCCTAAAAAACTCGGCCCTGGACTCCTTTCAGGATACCGAGTCAGCAAAGGGATGATCAAGTTCCAGTCCGACTGGAGGAGTCACCAAAAGAGTCGGATTCGACAAGAAGCCGCAACACGAAATGTGGACTCCAGCACGAGGTAAATTCAGGGATCCAAACTCTACTCCAGGGATTTGGACCCCAGGGTCCAGTTTCACTTCCGCAGGAAGTTCCAAACTCCTCGATCCCAAACTACCGAGCACTCATGAAAATGCCCCAACAATTAGGCTCGAGGAGACCCACTCTATTCCCAACCATGACCGATGCAAAATCCTGGGGGCTCACTTCGTCAACCGATCGGCACCAATCCTTTCCACGGGATCCTCCGAAAGAAAGTCTCCTTGGTACTTCCGGTCAGCTGTAATTGGGATTTATAATTCGGGGAGACTTGCAAGTTGGGCAGTAGCGAGCTTTTTAGGAACCTTCGGAAACCAGCCTTTGATCGCGACCGATTCGCCGACTTAGTTTCCACCCGTTAATCACGAATGCACCTCCCAACCTTGATGGAGATTAAAGTGCGACTGTGGATTTGGAAGTTTGGCAATTAGTAATTACCTACCGAATCGGAGGATCTTCTGGGTAGCGGAAAAGAGGGTGTCGACTTTGATGTAACTCATTAATACTTTTAAACTTGGTTAGGAAGTTCTGTCATTGGAAGGGGCCTCATTAAAAGTACAAATCGCGTCAATCAAATCTGTCAAATCGCGTCGGACGAAATGCCGGAAGCTGTGGATATTTTTAAAGGAACCCAATAAACTGCAAAATTCATCCCCCAAAATTCATGGATTACAAAACCAATCCGTGAAGTTCATTCAAAGAAATGATTTTCTTTTTTTTTCTCCCTCAGTGCCCCTTCTCGCTCCGACATCCTCCACGTCCGTGCAAACTTGAAATTGGAAGCGGTAACAGTTTGTCGAAAAGTTCAAAGTGAAATTTGGCAAATGAAGCTCTCCGCGAGGACATTTCAAATTGCGAAAGTTGGGGGGCGAGTATAAGAATGTTCGAAAAGTTTACAGACTCCGAGTTTTCGGATTGAAAGTTCCTCGTGGGAGTTCCTAATGAAGCGATCAACAATATATATTCAGAGTCGGAGCGGCGACAAAGGAAGAAATTAAATAAACCATTTCTTGGACCCCTGGAAGTGTAACAATTTCTTGATAAGACTCACTTGGAACATGATGGCCTCTCTCTCGATTTGCGTCATGTTTTTGAAAATGGTGTTGATGATTCCAAGGAACTTGTCCCTCTGCAGGGAACTCGCGTGGTCCTTCTCGAAGAGGTCGATAAAATCGTACAGAATGAAGTAGGTCCCTGGAAGCATAGGAAAATACAATTAATCATTGCCTAAATATTAATGGTGAACGCTTACCAAGCATGTTCAATTAAATCTATCCGACTTGTAAAATAAAACGCGAGTTTACGAAGATCCCCGTTCAAAGAATGGAGTCCCTCGATACGAGCTCGATGTGATTCTTTGATCCCGTCCCATAAAATGCCTTATCATTTTGATAAGGTCACCGAGAAACTTTCGCGGTAAAGAGATATATGCAACCGCTCGGAATAAGGGCACGAGTCCAATTTACCGTAAGGATCATATTCCCATAACCGTTCGGCTGGGAATATAGTCCTTAGACGAAGTGGACTCGGATACCTCGACATGTAGAGAAGGGTATTCGAGTAAATTTCTTGAATAAGGGCCCATTTAAGTTAGAGCCCTATTTCTCGTTTCGAGGAATTATCCAGCCGAGAAGTTACCCGATTCGTGGATTCCTTAAGGCGATATGAAATTTGCGACTACCTTGTCGATCGCTTATGAAACTTTTCACCGAACTAGGTGTATCGAATCGTCTGAAATTCTCCCACTTGCGAACGGCGTTAACATTCCGAGCAGAGGTCGTGTTTGCGATATTCCATTTTGAAAACGTCCATTTTTAACGCGGACATGCGCCGCCATAATCATCCCACGTCTGCATTCCCGATCATCTGCATTTTTCATCTGGCACACGTCCTTGCAACTTCTTCGCCCGAGCACGTCAAACTTTACGAACGCTCTGCCGGAGTTGGTTCCTCCATTTTTCATAAAGTTTCGGGGAATGACGCGGAACGAATATTCTCGGGGAATTTCTCGGCTTTGCCACTCCGAGGCGCAAAATTCCTGAAATGGCGACAATTCCGCGAGATTCCTCCTCATTGTCGTCCGATTTCATTCCTACCCACTTTGATTATTTACGACACCCAGGTTCGCCAGATATTCCCCGGAATCTCTTGATATTATCTGCCGACGTGGGATAATGAATAATGAGAAAAAAATATATATATTGCTTAGGGGCTTTCATTTATTGCATTTGCATATGCAGGTTCACTTTGATCCCACGTCAGCGGGTGGTTGGATGCAATTAAGATACCGCGGCTAAACAAAGCGTCTTATATACATGTATAGCCGCTAATCAGAGCAAAGCCAAGCTCGAGGCAACACGCCATTGTTGTTGTTAACGCAAGAATGGCCAGGGAACAGTTGGAGATTGTGCCCCTCCCGTTGGTGACAAATTCTCAAGTAAATCCGCAAAGTGACCGTCGCCAAAATCTATTCTATACAAAAAATTATTTCCCTAAATCAATAACATTTTTCTTCATTGCTCGTTACATGGACGAGGCGTCCGATTCTACGAGCCAGGAAATCCCGAGGGTCGTCGCCGAAAAACCTCCTCCCATACTCGATTTGGATCAGACCGCAATCAGACAATCCGGCAATTATTTCCGAAATCAATTCCACTTTCCGCCGCGCCGCGACAATACTTCCCCCGAGCCTCGCAGCGAGATATATCGAGATCTGACCCGACGACTTCCTGGCTTCCGGTTCCCCGTAATTGGGAAATGATTCCGCCGATCGACCGAATCGGGAGTAATGGTCCGTCGGTGCCCTCCTGGAACGATTCTCTGATAACCCGAAATCCGACGTCCGGGGCTCGCCAACTTTTTCCACTTTTTCTTCCCCAAGTTTCCCGGATACCTGATAACCAACTTTCCAAGTCATTGCGGGGAACTTACTCGAGAGAACTCATCAATCGCGCAAAATTCCTTCGTGACTTACAATACCATCGAAGATAAAATTCCCACACCTGTATGAATATAATAAGCAAGGTTCTACTGAATTTAACCGATGGCTAAAACTGAGCGTACTTACATTTATCATTTTTCTGGGCAAATTAAGGGAAGTACGTAAGAAAAGAGGAGTCATTTGGTTCGTATTTGCTAAATCAGAGCCTATGTCGTCCCTGTAGGAAAAGTGGCTTGGGTTGTGGTTGATGGCAGGGAAAAAAGAAACATACGTTGCACGTCGAGGTAACAACGTGTCGGTCGACCGGAAAGTCGATACCAGTTGCGAGGTTCCGTTCTGAATGTTTCATTAGGTATGAGTACGTGGCGTCGTAAGAGCCCCGGAGACTAGGAACAACTTTTCAGGTAAGTCCATGTTCACCGAGAGAAATATCTCGCACAATTCAGAAAAACGCCGAATTTTAAAAAGGAAGGAAGAATCAGGAGTCACGAAGCAGAAACGTTCCCACCCTGGTGTACCTACTCCCGCAATAAAGGCATTTAAAAGGAAAGAACAAGTGTAAAGGTTTTGTTTCCACTTAATTGGTATAATTCCTGAACATTAAACGTTCAGAGTTTCATCTCATACCGAGGGAAGAAAATTAGTGGGATTAAATTAGTAGACGGTATTTACGTTGTGTCGTAGACCATTAGGGTATTAAGGCCGGTGGTTAATATCCTCATGGTTACTAAAATAACCAGAATTATGTTTGCGTTTAACCCCAGACCGTGAGAGCATTAACGTCGGGTAATCCACGTGTTCATCTTTCCTGAAAGGGCCGAAGCCATGTTTGCGTTGTAACCTAGGCCCATCAAAGGGAAAACGTTTTATGAATATACACGTTCCGAACCGCCACCCACTACGAGGGAGGGATTAAAACGTTTTCCGCAACGTTTCCTTCAATGAAGACGACTCACGTCCCCTGGAAGAAGACGAGAGCGAGGGAGAAAAAAGCTCCCCCAACGAGCGACGCGAAAAAATGGACTCGACCACTTCGGCTTAATAATACTCCGGAACAGCAGACAGCTTTTACATCTCGGGACGATTCGCTTTGAAGGAACTTCCCAAATAAAGAAGCACGTTTCTTTCGATCGGGTACCCTTCAAAGGGAGACAAGAGGAGAAATCTCTCAATGAGTCGTCACCCTGCGGAAGAAATGGACTCGTCCACCAAGGAGCAAAAAGCTCGATATGTCTCACTTGCAAACTCTCGTTTCAAGTGCGAGGTTGTGGATTGTATTAATTCGATACCGAATTGGATAAATCCAAAATTTGAGTGCGCCTCCACCATCCGATGTATCGATGTTAAGTAGAACCGGATGGTGGAAACGCGATCCAGTGTCGAATAAGTACCCACGGTGCAGACTTAACGAGTACCTCGAGTTCTTATCTTAAATAGAGGGAAGACGTCAGGGGGAGTGAAAAAGTCCTAGGGGTAAAAAAGTGGTTTTTTACAGTCAATCGACCCGTACGAAGGGAAACGGACTACGTCGCTCCGAGACGCCCGACTTCTCCCGGAAAGTCGTTGTCGGGTAATCGGGTTAACGCGACGACCTGACGGAAGCGCATCGTTCGAACGTCACGTCAAGGTTGATACACCCGGTGATCCCAAAGGCCACGACTTCAGGGTCGGTAGATGGGGCGAAAGAACCCCCGGAACCGTCCCCTAGCTCGTTAGGTCCTGCGACGTCCCCGCTCTATTTCTGGAACACCAAAACCAACCTGACCCTGACTTTGGACGAGACCCAACCCCCTAGTCTATTCGAAACCAAGACGCGAGAAATGTCTTGATTACTCGGTTAATTCGCACAATTGGAAAGCCCCTCCACCGGCATTTCCCGACTTTTCGCCATCAGCTGAACGAACGCAATCCAACGGTGGAACGGTTTAATTTACTTCTATATAAACTCGCAGTTTACAAGTACTCGAGTTGCACATCTGAGGTGCACTTCCATGGCAAAAATTGTAACCGAATGAAATGTATCTGCTCTATGAATAAATAACGAAAAGGGAAGACTAGGTAGTAACAAAACTCTCAATTTACACATACCCGAGTTACATTTCTTGGCGGCACGAGGTGGGCTCGCATAACCACAAAACTTGCCAACTTTCCATAAGATCATAATTTCAGTTTGCAGCGCCGCGTTGCAGGGCCCCATAACCTTAGAACTTTCCAAGGTTTCCATTATTTTCATCATTTTCATGGGATTTCTTCGTCTTTTTACCGAACCGCGGGTAAATCACTAGATGAAATTTCCCAGAAGTAATACAAGTTCGCAACTTCCCTAGCCGCTTGTTTATTTCTCGCCTCTATTGCACGTTGAAAAACTTCATGGCCCCCATGGAAAATTGCGTGAAAAATATGTCCCGGTCCGAATAATTCCATTTCGTCGCAATGGTGGCCATTGATTTTATCGTATTATCGCAGGGGGTGGTAATTAATTTTTCACCCGTCCGAAAATGTGAGATACTCGCAACTAGTCGCAGAAATCGTGACAATAATTGCAGCTTTTACCCCCTCGCCGGACAGGTGGGAGGAATTCCAATTTGTCGTCGGCATGTGGCACAGTGGCAACATTAATCTCAATTTGACTCCATGAAGGAAAGGAGGGTTCGAAAGACCTGGCCAAGGGTACTAATTGGACGTGTCAAGTGGAAGGGTTGGCGGTAAAGTGCCGTGATGAAGTACTGGAAAATTTCAATGTCAAGTCTCAACCCCTTCGCGCCCTGTCCCCCAGTTCGTTAAAAAAAAGGACCTTTGAAAATGATCCTTTTAGCCCTAAATATTCCGCAGACATTAAAAAAAAATGTCCCAAAGAAGTGAGTGCTTCTCGAAGGGTAAGACGTGGGACTTTTTTTTTTCCATATGGTTTATGTTGAATATCTCCGGTTTATTCAAACAGTCCTGGTCTCGTGATTAAGTTCCTTATCTAATTGCACCCACTTTCAGGAATGATGGAACTGCACCAACTGTTCCCTTCTCACTATTCGCTCGAGTAATGCGTTTTCGACGTCCGGCATTAATCATTGCCGGAGAAGCATTAGTCAGCATTCGTAATGAGATGTCTCAATGAGTCCAGAAAACGTGGCACTCCATCACTTTGGACTCATTTGACTCCTTATTCTAGATCTAGCGCATTCACAAGGGAAACGACCGCCGGTAATTACATTCTTAAAATGCATCTCACCCCGACAGAAAAATACAATAATTACCCTCACATGATATTTAGGGGGATTTAAGTCCGGCGTTGCCGATAAAAAATATCTTACATATTTATCTATTTCTTAAACCCCTTACATCTTTCTGCGTTCACGTATAGATTAACGAGATTAGGATAAAAAGAACAAAGGGGAAGGAATTATCGCGTCTGGTGGAGGCTTGCGTGAAATGCATAAGAGTGGTGCACGACAGGTGTACACGATAAGTCGTGGCCGATGACGTGCGTTACGGATTGCCCGTAAGGCGGATAATTGCGTCGGTTGTATTTATGCGGTGTCGTAATGCAAGTCCGCCTTGATGAGGTCAGCGTTTTCAAACCCTCCACCGAGGCGATTCTTTTCCTTATCCACTTCTCCACGCGTTTTTAAGCCCCAAACGAGGCAGCCATTCATTTAAAAAAAAAAAAAAGAAAAAAAAGTCTCGCGGTAAATTAACGTCACTGAGAAGACAAAAGCGAAACTACGAGGGCCTTTTTCCACCTGCCTTGAAAATAATCGCCGTAAGGCAGAACGAAGAGAAATCCCATGTTATTGAAAAGCTCACGAGACATTAATGAAATTACTTTCAAGGGAGGAAAATTGAAGATAAACGAAGCGAGGTAAAAAGTGCGGAGCTTCCGGTTAATCGCCGATGGCTTCGGGAGGAAAAATCATGGCCATGGTTTCGGTCCCCTGGGGATATTTCTAGAGACGCCATACGTCACCCGCGGAGTGCACTTTATCAAGTTCTATATATCACAAGTGCATATTACTTCATTGCAGCGAGTCGCAGATTTTTCCCCTTCGGCCGAGAGAGACGCCAGGTGGCGATAACGGCCTCATATCTCGGGAAAGATAGACGCCTCTTCTTTCCTTTTCGGCCGAGTTTTCCCGGGTTAATGTATAAGCACCGGGGAAATGCATTAGGTGTTTTCAGAAATTCGGTATTTGCAATTCCACATGCAACCGGCGAGTATATTACCAGGACGGCGTAACGTGCCATAGTGGCACTAGGAGGGGAAAATAGAGAGGGATAGGATTCTCTGGCGAGGGTGTGTTGCACTTTATAGGGTGTAAACTTTACGGCGTCGACTTCTCGGGTCCCTTATTGAAGTTTACACGTGGTTGTATTCCCGGAGGTTATTGAATTCAACTAGGCCCGGCGCTCATGATGGGCAGGACCTCTTCGACCTCCTCCAAGGAGTATCCTTCCATCCTCCCCCGAAGGTCCTGAATCTTCCATTTTTCCTCACCTCTCGATACCCAGGACCCAATATTCCTGTCCATCCATGGGAAACGGGAACCATCACCGAGAGAGAGAGACCATGTACTCCAACACGGCGGTGGAAGGTAAAGTACTCGCGAAAAGGAACGGTTTAAATCGGATGATATTTGCCGGAAGGAAATATTCCCCGTGGAAAATTTCTGAATTATAGGGATTTATAGGGTCCATCCCTGCGGACTTTGATAATCAAAAATGACGTTCACCCCCCTCGAACTCCCTCCAAAGTCCCCCAAAGCGCGTAATCCTTGATCAGGTTAGAAGCCCGACCTGAGCGACGACTCCGGGACAAGAATCGGATTCAGGAATCGCATCCAGGTCGCACGGGGCTTAAGCCTGGCACTATCAGGCGATCTCGGGAAGGGGGAAATAATGTCCGATGCAAAAGAACTCAATTACGTCGCCGGCAGGAGCAGGGCAGCGTTTCCAGGGAACTCCTGGGAGGGCTTTCCAGGGAACTGCCGGTCTGCGGGGGGCCACGGGGGTGGAGATAGAGGCGGAAGAGGAGAACGGACCCGGAGGAAGAGCCTCCAGGACGGACAGAGACATTCGGCCAGGTCGGCAGGAGGGAGAGAGACGGGGATGGCAGGCGCGACCTCACCTGCCTACCCCCAGGCTCGCCCGTCTCTCTATCGATTCACCCCCGGCAACTTGTTGGCTAACTTTGCCCTCCACATCGGCTCGTACTTCTTTACGGCTCCTTTAACCGCTCCCTTCCTTCTGCCATCGATGCGATTCCCTCCTTACCGAGCTAAATCCCTCGCACCTTCGTCGATGGTCGCCCTTCTCGGTACCGAACTTTCCTAGGACTGTTAAGAGACCCAGCGACTGCGATTAGACGATTCCCTGCTTCACATTGCAGGTAATGGGTTCGACGTAGCAATTTTCTAACTTCATTCCGACGTGCTTATCATGTGACCTCCCCTCCTCTCTGTCGTTATCGATTCGCCCCCCAGCAACTTGTTGGCTAACTTCACCCCTCGCATCGACTCGCATTACTTCGCCAGCTTTAAACGCGTCCCTTTTTCCCATCGAAAGAAATGACCCACCCTTGCACTCCGACCTTGTCCTTTGACAAAGCCGGTGCGAAACCACAGCTGGTGACCCAGGAAGAGGAATACTCAACTAAGGAACCTCAGATTTATCGAGGACGCGAAACCTCCAATTTCCCTACAATTGCACCCCTTTAACGAACTTCAGTAACACGTGAATAACAAATGTCATAAATCCAGAGAAATCCATACTCACAAGTCGCCCCCGCAATGTCAAAAAATCCTGACAAAATTTCCAAACACTTTTAGATTAGAAATTTAAATTGGTTCACGCGTCTGCTTTTCTAAAAAACCATTTCTTTGGAAAAACTGAACCCTTAAGTGGCAAGATATGGCGATCGCTCGACTTCCGGGGGTTTCGGCGGTATTTTAAAAAAATGAGCGCACATGCATCTCCCTTTATCAAACACGCTCGGAAATGTACCGATGCTCTCTATGGCGGCGTTTTATCTCTGTTATGTGCAATGTAGACGAGGCCACTGCAGTTGTTTCGCGAGGCGAGGTGTCACTCGCTATTTTTTTTTTTTCATGCTTCAGATAGAAATGCCCAATTGTTTTGCCCAGTTCTGCAACATAGGAATTTAGTGCACCCATCGTCAGAGAAGATACCCGGGATGTCCCGATATCGTCTCGCGATATTTCTTCCGAAATAGGCGGGGATGAGCTTGAGCCAGCTCACGAAGAATCTCCCTCGATCGGGAAAGTTGGCGCACGTCCTCTCTCGAAATTGAGCCTTCGAGACGAGTTACTTCCAGCGGCGAGTGCGACTCGACAGACTACAAACAAGATTGCGAAGAAGCAATTTTAGAGCCCGAGAGTATTGATTACGTGGAACTAGTGCGCAGGGAGTGCCCACTTAAGGATACGAAAACCGTGGAAGGCAATCCACCTTTTCCAATCCTTCCAGGAGATATAATAAAAAGATATCGATTTTTAGTGGACATGCAAACGGGACTAGGCTTAGATCGAAAGAACAGCTGATCGTCCGAATGCTCGACGAGCGTTTCGCCCTGATAATGGCGGCTCCCAAACGTTATCTCGATACCTTTCGAGATGAATTCATCTTTCGCGGCCCTCTGCCATGAATTATGGAGCAAACACGAGTCCTCTCCCGAAGCTTCGGATTGTTTGCGAATATAATGCACCCTGATATCGGATGAGCGGCTGGAATAATAGCCGGGAAGGAGGGAGAAAGAACGAGGACGGAGAGCAGAGGTGAGAAGGAGAAGTCGGAGGGAGAAAAGAAAAGCTCCTACACCCTCTGGTCGGCGGTTTGTATGCCGAAGAGGGAGTCAGAGGGTGAAGGAAACCCTGAGGAAATCCTTGACCCAGTTCCCTCTTCCGAGAGGGCCTTCTTGGATAATGTTGAGGAGTGCCTTCTCGTCAACCGCGCTTCCGTGACGTGTCCCCAAAAATAACGCCGACCAACTTTCCCCTCGATCCGGGAAACTTTCTTTATCTTATTCTTCCCCCCCCCCCCCGGATGTGCCATATTTTATTTATGAAATATTGCCGGACCTCCCATGGGGAAAGGTACCTGTTGAGGGGGAGCGAAAATGCCGGACGCTCCTCGACTTTCAACCGAGCAAACGGAATTTAATCTGCGACTTCTTTCGCTTTAATATTTATAAGAAATTATTTCCAGGTTCCACGTGTCGTTAAGAATCGAACTGGCGGATTTTTTAACAAGGGATCGAATATCTGCCCGAACGCCGCCAATGAAATTCTCAACAATGAAAGGGAATACATTATCGACATTGTGCGGCTCGATTTTACGAGTAATGGAAATTCGTTCGTTTACGAAATAAATCGCAGGAATTTATGGGAACGCGATATAACAGGGTCCAGGGAAAATGCGCGTAAGAGAGATATTATCCTGCAGCATCGGGACGATCGATGGAATTAAAGGCGAGGGTCCTTATTAACGTCCTTCCACCCCGAGCGAAGGATTCAACGGAGGGGAAGCCAAAGTGCCAGGTCGATTGAGCATAAAACTCGCCATTTTTGTCACCCTTGACTTATCGCCCCTGTAATTTCCTCCTGGAAGTCCGGCTCCGAGTCCGCGTTTATCACCACCAGGAGACCCCCAGGACGACCGATTTGGGGGAGCTTTGCGAGGACCTCGTCCGGTGCGCCGAGCTGCAGGAAACGTACGTCCAAATGGACGAACAGGGTCCCGCAAGCCCGGAGCGAGTTACGCTTTCAAAAGGAAAATATAGAAATAAAAAAAAAGAGAGAGAAGAAAGGAAAATAAACGAGAGCACCGAGGAAACCTACCTCGAAATCGGATTGCCCGTTTTGTAAACCTATTTCCGGGCACCCCTTTCGCTTAATCCGGTTTTTTGAAATCAAGCCGTTTCCTGTTACCCGGATTTTTCCCGAGCTTTATTATTCCCCGCTTCACTCGCAATCAACCGACCTGGACGTTTTCGTCGGCATTAACGAAGCGACAATCCGTCGTTTTGGAGCCAGGGTGTGTAATCAAAGACGAAGTTTCGACGTCTCGTTTTTACGGTAAAATCGGACTTCCTTCACGTGGTGAAGCTTTAAAACGATTCGTTACCCTCAGGAGAGAAATTTTCAGAAATGAAACCCCTCTGACGGGAGTTTGACATCGCCGTAAGTTTCGATTCGATACATCGCGTCATAGGTCACGTTCCTATTTTAGGGGTTGATCGGGGAATTCGGATACCGATCTCGCCTCGTCGAGGGTGCACTTCATCTACGTCTTTCAACTTCCAGGTTGCGGTCCACGTGCTATCGCGTTTGATCTCGTCCCTCATTGTTTTAGGTGTAATCGCGGCGGGAGATTAAAGACTCTCGATTAAAAGCCCAACGAGCACCGAGAGGCGGAACCGTGGCTTTAATATCCGACGGTTAAAAGGGTGCGCGAATCATGCCCCGTCGTGTCCGATAATCCGATTAAAGGCTAAATCTTTATTCAGGCTCTCGTCGACGGTGCTACGACAAAAGGAAAAAGTAAGATGATCCTTCAAAGTGGGTATATAATATCCTCTTGTGTCGCCTTCGTTATGGAAAATTCGATTTGCAGGCCTCCGGAGAAAATTCCCGCCACCCCCTTCTATGTTTGTCAAATTCATCGAACGCGTACGTAACATCGATAAAGGGTGTTTCAATGAAAATGTAATAAAAAAAAAACAACGAAGATACATCGACTGGGTGTTTTTTTAAATTAAATATGGCCCCAGCCGGAGAGGGAGTTCGCTGTTTTCAAAATCGCTCGACGTAAATGAATGTTGACACTTCGTTAAACGAAAGAGTCTCCATTAATATGCGAGCCATTTTCCCCTCGTTTTGGGCGTTTGGCCCAATTCCTGACGGACGCGAATGGTTAATGTTGCTTTGCAAAATGCAGGAAAAAAAAAAAGAAAAAAAAAACACGACGGACAACACGTGGATAAGTCTCACGCTCGGCGGGCAAAAAGCTCGGCGGCACACATCCGTGGCATTAAATTCTCTGCTTTTCCATTTTCATGGAAATACCCTTGAAAAAAAAAAAAATAGTACCGTCTGACTAGACCATTTCATGCGCGGGAAATCGCGGGTTATACAAAATTCAATCGCAATCGTTGCAGAGACGGAGCCGCGCGGTTAATCGTGCAAATTGCAGCCTTGTTTCCCGGCTACGAATGTTTAAACGTCACATGACAGCCCGATGTGTCCTTTCGCCTCTTTAGCCAGGGTCGAAGCTGCAATTACTCGACAATTATGCGACCCTTTTGTCCCGCCATCGCGCCCTTACATTAGCATAATCATTTTACGCCCGGAAAATGGGACACGAAGAAAAAGCGAACAACGCTTGAAGAAATTCCGCGCAATTGGGAAATTGTCAACGCGAGTAGGTCTCACGCTGGGAAAGAAACGGATACTTTATTAACGATGGGATATCAGGAATTAACGCATCGAAAACGCGAAATCCCGAGTCGATTTACCCTTGCGAGTACTCGAAACGTAAAGCCCGTAAAGAGAAGTTTCGAAACTGTAACGCCCATATAAACGAAGCGGTGCTTCAAACGCCACGTCGATGGACCAGGGAGAGTAAAGCTCTATTTTAAAGCATCCCTCGAGGATATATTGACGCATGCCCATGAAAAGTTATATGCCGTATTTAAGAGCCATTTACCGGCATAAACGTTTACCTGTACACGCTTTAAATGGAGCCGTTAACTCTTCCCGGTTAGTCCGCGTTAGCCCCGGGTCTTTTTCAAGTTCACTTGAGCAGAAGCTTCATGCCGGAAAAGCTCGACTTGGCAATCGATCCTCAAATGTTATCCCAGACGATCATAAATTAATCTAAAGTCGCCTTATCAACGACGTATTTCCCTGGAATTGCAAATGTTAGGTGACACGACGCGTACTTTCTCTGGGGGGTTCGGGATGATTTATCGCCTCTTTCGTTTAGGGTCGTTAGATCATGGGGATCATCCGTTGGCCGAGCAAATTGCGTTAGAGTGATCGATATCCAGGGATCCTTTCTACCCTCCATAAACGACTGTTCGAGGTACCCGGCTTTGCCCAAACACCGAAAACCAAGACGCAAGTCAGGAATTAAGTGGGATCGTCCTGGTAAATGTGGAATTTTAAGAGGTAGAGTATTCAAGTTCTCCAAGTTCTCCAAGTTTCGGAACTTGGGAAGCCCTCAAAGCCCTGGAACCTTGAATATCATCAGCTCGTAGCCGTCCCTTGAATTTAAGAGGCCCCAGGCCGCAACGGCGGCCCGGAAAATGTCCTCGAAAGTACCCTTTTTATTTCCTCTCAAAGCCTGATATTCCCCAAGAGAAGATGTACGTCCTAACCTCTACCGCGTTTTAAAATGTCCAGGGAATAGATCGTCGACGGATTTATTCTCCCATCGCTAACGAGATTATCAAGGGGATGATTAAGTTTACGGTTCCACATATTCCACGTGCGCGTCCTCGACATCCACCGATAGTGGCCTCGAATCAACGAGGACATTATTTAGACGATAGGCAACGAATGGGACTGGTCGCTTTCCCATGGAACCATGGCCTCGACCAATCAGGGCTGAGGACGCGTGAGACCGCGTCGCGACGCGTCGCGTCGCCCTCCCCGTTCGTCTATTTGCGTAATCACTTTAGGTTAGAAAAACCGACAGAGGGGAGAGGTGAAACGAGACGGCGGAGTTTTTACCGGCACCCCTCGTACGAGGGGGCGAAATGTACGCTCGCGTCGTTTTGGAATCGACCAGCGTGAATTTACACGGACACGTGCACACCCACGTCAGTTTACACGAGGTCGGGTCATTCGGCTTTGCGCAGTGACCAACCACCTGAACGCTGAAGAGGGACCAAGGGGGATGTTGGATCAAAGATTTTTGGGCTCGACATGTGTGGTCGCGGTTTTTGATAAAGACCGACGCGATGTGCCCTTCCCACAGCGATCAGCTGATCGAACGTCAAACGTTCCGAACGGGAACGATGATGCTTTCCTTGAAACGAAGCAAGTTGGAGAGATCATTGGGACTTTGCAGACAGAGATTTTAGGCACATTGGTTTGTCCTCAGACGTGACTAATGGGCGATGAAGTAGTCGATCAATGGGACGTGTCTCTAACTCGGTATCGGGGTATCACGGAGGGTGGTTAACGCGCTGCCGAGCATTTGCCTATCCCGTGTCCTCGGAGGTGAAACAAAACATTTCTCTGTTGATTCAAGAATGGCATAGGTACACCGGGTCCTGAATCAACAGCACGTACCCCTAACTCGCCGGTATCGTCGGGGATGGTTGGGGCGCGGATGGGTGATTGATTTATTGTTCGCCAGTAGAGTTCATTCTGGAACGACGTGTGAAAGCCGTCGCCATCCGGCCATCGATCGTCGGGGGCCATTGGTATTTTTTCCTGCCCACAAAATGATTCACTGCTGTCCCCGACTAGCCTCTGCTGTCAGACCCGATGTTCCCCTGCTTGGCCCCCCGTCGAGGCCATTTTTGCCAATTTGTATTCCCTTCGTCGCTTACTCCGGTCGAAACCTCTATAATCGAGTGCGAGCCTAACAAAACGACTCATTCTTCCCGGCGCTATTTTCCCTGATATCAAGCGAACGAATGGCAGGGACGCACCCCCAAGCTTCGACCAGCCACCAACTATGAACCCTGGATTTTATTTTTTCAATGTCCATAAGACCACCTGTTGCAACCTGCTCCCGGGATAAACAGACGTCCCAAAGTGTGAAAAATTGCCGACACTTAACTATTCCACCCCCTCCCAAGAAGTAATGAATTTTAAGGCCTTCGGTATGTGCGCTTTGACCCTGCACTTGGTGCACTTGAGCGATCGACTCTTTGCAGGACTGGCGACCAACACCTAAGACGCTCGAGTAGCCACAAGCGATTTGCTTCTTCGTCCCTAGAGTGGCCTCTTTCCCGCGTTTTCGCCGTATTTCACCTTTATCTCCCGACCACGGCCGCCATTACTTCTTTATTACTATCCACGGACACGTACTTCACCCAGGTAATTTATATATCCTCGTCCACGCCTTTCGTCCTACTTCACGGCCCACTTCCGCTTATCCCCGGAAACGTGGAAGACGTTTCAAGGATCCAGGAGGACCTTACCAGCCAGCTAACCTTTGGAAGAGGAGTCACGGCGGATTTTCGCGGGTACTTTACACGAGAGACAACGCGAGGCGAAATTAATAGCGTCCGCTGATAGTTCCTTTATCCCCAGCAATCACGAGGAGCTGAAGCCAGCAGCAGCCGTGCGCCATTTTCCCGGTGAAATGATTACGGCGGAGTGGTCGGACCCTGTCGGAAATTCCTTTCATCCAGATTCCAAAGGCTAGTCCTGGAGGACTCGGGACTCCATTTTCCTGGAGTTCCGTAGGAAGGAACGAGGAGCGAAAACCGGAGGAACGCGGTCTTGCAACAAGTGCAAGACCAAGGCCGATTTTGCTCATCGCTCCTCGTGGACTGGGCGAACACGCTCATAAGCATTTCGACGTCTAGATCGCTCCAACGAATATCCGAAAGTCTTGGCTCTTCGCAAACTTTTATAATAACCTCCCTCTGATCTCCCGACTGCAGAAGCCCTGAAAAGCCCCGGGATAACTGGGATTCCTCGAGATTCTTCCCCGGTCTCCTCCATTGCTGACGTTTGCAAGGAGTGGACTGGTTGCGAGTGAATGTAATGCGCCTTTCCTAATTTCCTCTCTTGAAGAACCCTCGAGGAGCAACGATGCCCGAAGTGGCCCGAGAAAATGCCCGACCCCCCCGAAGGGTACAATCCGAGTTATACTTTCTCCCCTGGTTTATCGACGCGCAAACTTGGAACCCGCGAGGCAGCTATCAGGGCGACCGGGAAATTTCGGCAGACACCCGTAATTGTCGGGACCGACTTGGATCTCTAAAGGGATCGACCTACTACACAGAAGGGCCATGTAAAATTCAGAAAGGGAAATTCCTGCACCAGGTGGAGGCGCAATTTCCCATTACCCGAGAGTCGCGGATGAGAGAATTGGAGCGGCGACGGTGACATTCATAGACCCGACGACCCGAATTACTCCATGAATAATGCAACGTGACCGTAGCCATATCTGTCGGCGATTTCTATAAGGATACTCGATCCGAAGGTCTTATCACTCGTTCGACTTCTCCCGATATTCCGCTCTACGAAGATCATACTCGGGAGATATTAATAACCAATTCCTTCATCGTCGTCAATTTAAATAATAGGAACTCCCGTTAAGGAGGTCGCCCGAAGTGGGTGCGGTAATTACCGCAAAGTTTCGGTAATATCGGGGAATATTAACCGACGAGAGATTAACGATATGATATCGGAAAGCGATGCGCGGCACAGATGCGCAAACGCACCGATCCCTTCGGAGTTGGCCAACTTTTCCGATTTCCCAACTCGGGCAACTCGGAGGTGATAGTAAAAATCGTTTCCTCTTATCATACCTAAATATGGCGATGGCCATTTCATTACTTCTCACTTTTGGCAATAAATTCGTATTCGCCATCTCCCTGGGTCCGCTCACGTTGACGCGGATTTCCTCGTTTCTGGACAAAGTTCAAAGCACGTATACGTCGCAATTCCCACGCCGTGAATTTCTCCAGGGATCGGAGCACATAAAATCGGAGCTCGGTTTATCTCGCGAGTCTCGCGAGAAATCGGACGCAACCTCGAGAAGCCTTCGTCGCTTTACCGAGGTCCAGGATGAGAAACTAACGACTGTGCCTCGGTGCCTATGAACAAATTTTCATAGTGCCCAAAAGTTCTCCTTAAATGGTTACGAACAAATTTAATAAGCACTTCATAGTGCCTAAGACTTCTCCTTAAGTCGGGAGTTTCCCTTCCAGCGCGCATGACCGACGTGCCGATATTATTTCTTATCGTTATAAAAATTCTAATATTCCGAAACGTCAATTCGATTCACTATGTTCGGTGTCAGACAGTCAAGTCACGAGTCTCCCTTTCGGATAGCAAGGTGGTCAGTGGAAGCAGGACAACGGCTCCAGGACCGACAACACGAAACAGGTCGACTAACCAACCTCGACAGGATGTAGAGCCGAAGCACAAAGCACGTGGACCTGGCACGAGCTTTAAGTACGTTTCCAATTAAGCGGATAGGTTTGTACGTGCAAGACCCGCCAGGACCGGGAACGACCGTTTGCGTTTCCGGTGCGTACACGAAAGGCTTTGGCCAGTTCACAGCTGATGGATCCGGCCTAACGCAAATTCCCCATAAACGATGTTTCCACGGATTGCCCGCCGGCTAGGATCACGGAGGAAACGCGGAAACTCCCGGATCTTACTCTAGATTCCCGTAAATGTACGTCACACGCGGAGAAAAAAAAAAGAAATAAAATCATATCGCATTAACTCAAGGAATGATCATTTCCCTCACCCTCAA
Organism: Orussus abietinus; assembly: GCF_000612105.2. NCBI lineage: Eukaryota > Metazoa > Arthropoda > Insecta > Hymenoptera > Orussidae > Orussus > Orussus abietinus. The sequence continues at coordinate 19,544 of NW_019394232.1, read as the reverse complement.
ATAAATCTGTCACAATCCCGAGGAATCGTAGCATCCGATTTATTTGAATTAACTTCCGGCAAATGATCATTAAACGAATGTTTCTTTCGTTCGATGAACAATTTTTTTCATGATCGTATCGATCGCGAAGAGAATATTGATATTGATCAAAGTGGATATTTTTTTATGTGTAAGCGAAGGGAGAGGTTTATGGGGTAAAGGAATGGTTTCGTGTCTACTTGTACACAGATTTGAAGTTACTTCGGAATATCGCGGGAGTAAGGTCAGCCCTAGGAAGATGAAAACGCGTACTTAGTCCACGGCTTGCGTTTCTCGAGGCCATTAATATTTCCGCCACGCTGTAATCTGAAATAACGCGGCCGCCCCATCTACCATCTTTAGTAGCGCTGAATTAACCGTTGTTTGAAATTTCGCTGATATAATACGAGACCGTAACCCGAGGTAACGTTAAACGGTTTGCGTCACTGGGCCCGTAATTTACACGCATGACAGGATACATTAACTGAATTGCTCTTCCACGAGAAAAAAAAAAAAAGTAACGAGAGAAAATGCGCGGCAGAAATTGTTCGGCCTTAAATAGCCACTTCTAACACGACCGGATCCAACAAATCTGCATGTCGAGCATGTAATCAAAGAATTTCCCTTGCGGCACCTTTAAATACCAATACACCTTTAAATAATAAATTGACTTCCTTTCTTGAGGCGTCCGATGTCACATCGCGGTGCTCTTTCAATTACCCTCGGCTTTAATTCTCCTGCGTAATTGCACCTGCGATCAGGAGGAATTCCTGCGACATCCGGCCTTGCAGAAATAACCCGACCAAAATGGCGACGCGTTTCCGCATGTCCGTCACGCGCGTCCATTCCGCATCATCGCACACGAGCGGACTCATTAATCACTTTCGCCGCACATTACAGAGCTCCGCTAAAATTTGACATCCAACTGTCAAACCGACAATCGAGAAGATGCGTATGCTAATATTCCCCTCCGATGCGTGTCGCCGTTTAATATGGAAATCGCATGTTAATCGATCCCGCGTCGTTAATGTCGCGACGCCGAAGATTTGCGGCGAGCGTTCTCCAAAATGGCCGACACGGCGGTCGGCATTATTCAACGCGCCTTAATAAACCAATCCCAATCGACGCTAACAATAGTACATTGCCGGCAAAATTTCAATCCCTCTCTCCACCTATCCAATAACGCGACCATTAATTTCATGGGATTTTGAGAAAATCCGATTCTCGGAGATTGCAAAACTCCCTGGGTACGTTCAAGTAGCACAGTCGGCGAGTGCTTTGAAAATCGTCGCGACTTCTGCAAACGTTAGGAAAGTCTTAAGGGTAGTCTTTCGCGATGCAAAGCTGTCGGCATCAGCCGCGCCCCAAGATTAATTGTTTACACAAACTATCCCGCTCGTTCTGGATGCAGAGAGAAGGGGGGAAGAGAGGAGGCAGACATCTAATCAAGATTAATGAGACCGACACCGGCGTCAGATAGGACGCGCTCTCGAGCTTGATTCCGCGAGCCTAAAAGCTCTCGGATCAGCTGTTACCCCAATGCAAACGTCTTCTATTTTCCTCCTCGGTTTAAGAAGCTCGAGCCTCTCGGAACCTCGCTTCCGGATCTCATTACGAAGGTAATTAAAAAGTTCACGTCCAGGCGTCGATTAGATCCCCTTCGCAATTGCTTGATCTCGCATTGGCTGGCGAGTCGCGTTTTCGCGAAAGGGGTCGGGACAAAAATGCCCCTTCGCCATTTCCGCGCGAGGTTTTTCGCCGTTTCGGGAGTTCCCTGATTTCCTGGTCGGTGTTTCTTAAAAAAAGTCTCGCTACGTTTCCCGAATAGTATTTTACCGGTTACAAGTTCCTCGGCACGTTCGTCACAGCTGACGACCCGATGCCCCGTACTTGACCACGTTCCCCTCGTCATGAACCCGCGAGGTCGCCGGATTCAATTAGTCCCGGGACAGCGGGGGATTTTCGCGAATCTCATTCCATAATTCAGCCAGGGCATCTGCGGCTTCCGGTTCCAAAGTTGGCCGGAAGTCTCGTTCGCCCTGCTAGTGTCTAACTCGAGGTCGTTTAATTTTCGCGCATACGTCAGCCACTCCGTCGCTAAAAGCCGAAGAGCTTCGTTTGGCTCTCGTTCCCCATAATTAATTCGGGATTGCTCCACGACCAAGAGAAATCCCTCGAACTATTCGGAATCGGTGGATTTCCCGCGAATGGGATTCCGCGTCACGAGTTGCCAATTGTGCAGCAAATTGAGCGATTCTGGGTCAAGAGAACTCAGGGGCGAAAAGAAAACCCTCCCCCTTCCGTTCGTTGCTTTTCAAAGGTTTATCGTTCTCGGGAGGAGCGTATATTCCCTCCCGTTCAAGAGCGCGGTCTCTCTTTTTGGCCAGAAACGCAGTAAAACCGGGAATGCGGACCGCTTCTGTTTCGGTTAGGGGAAATTTGCATGAGAGTACACAAATGCGAGCGTTATGCTCCGAATCCGGAAACGCGGACTGGACAAACGCGCATGCCTCGCGTTCCAGATATTACGACGCATAATTTCAGCCATGATATTGGAGAAAGCCCAAAACTTGCTCAGTTTCCAAAAAAAAAAAAAAAACGATCTCCCCAACAATACGAATTGATTTGTAAAAACAATTAACTTCTTCTCTAACTAATTAGAGTGCTGTTTGTCGCCGATTCAATTACGTGCAATTCGAAGCCCGGAATGGGTTCGCCGTGTAATCACGCGGTGAAAATCGATCTTTATTCCGGTAATAAAACGAGGCTTCGAAAAACGAACGCTATCCCGGCGCCTAATGTAAAATTAAAACACCACTTTAAGGTCGGTTCCTGCGAGGATTTATCTTTGCAATTTAAATTAATTGCAGCTTGAGAATAATTCAGGAAAGGGCTGCCCCCCTCTGGAATCGGTGGGTTGTTTTCTTAGGTTAGGAACGCTTCCCATAGTTTACCCAAGAACCCTTCCTCTACTTCTTCGTCCAATTGATTTCGAAGGCAGGAGTCCAGATAAAAAACTATTTCACGCCAAAAAAGAAAGAGATAATCAAGTAACTAAACACGCCAAATCCTATTCGAATTAACCTTTCTAGCCGCGAAAATCGGATCAGCTGATGAAAAAAGGACTTTACTTATAGCCTCCATATTCACGTTGTCAAGTTTCAAATGATCTGGTATCCTCAATTCGGAAATAAATTTCACGAGCGAGACTTTGACGCCACCTTAGGGGGGAATGATTATGTCCTGAATCAGAAGGAACGAGCAATCTCTTCCTGGACGAGTTATACGCCATCGAGAAGGTGGCGGGTAGATTTATCAAAAATTTCGATCGACTCCACCCATTCGCGTTATAAGCCATCGCGTTCAATTACAGGAAATTAGTGCCTCGATAATCGAGACGAATGGAATCTAGTTCGCTGGGGAGAAACTTTTTAACCCATCCATCGATGAGCACTGTCGATTAACTCGACTGACGGTATCGACCAATCGTCTTACTGCCCACTGGCATGCATAAAAGATTCATCGAAATCGAACTCTGTTCTCCAGGAATTTGTCGCCTGCCGAAGAACGAATTAGAGGGCAGAGAGATTCCAGAAAATTTTGGAAGGTCTCCCTGACGCGGCGGAAAAATTTATTAACACCTGCAAAACCCTCCAAATAAATTATATTCCTCGGTGAAGAATTACAACCCTCCGCGGCATTAAGAGGATTGATTTTCCTCGTTGTAGGTTAATGCGATATGTAGGGCGACCCATTTCTCCCGTTTCACGTATTAAACGTATGGCGCTTTCAAAGCGGCGTGCTTTCGCAAATTAACGACAATTGCGCGTTAAAGTGCGTCCATAATCATAACAAGGAACGGGTAAAAAAAATTGGAAAACGGGGTAATCGGGTTATTATGCCGATAAATTCGCCTCCGGGTTGCCGGATTCCTTTTTTGCGATTAATTCGCGGTATGACTTTTATTCCTCCATAATCACGTCGTCAGGTTAAACAATTTAGTAGACTCAGTTCGGAGGAAAGTTTCACGATTGACACCTCAGATGCCACTTTCTGCTCCCCTTAAACCACGAAACACCTTTACCGGGAGAAATGAAATTTTTTCCAGGTTCTCGACACCGTCGGCCCAGTTTTAACCGCAAAATCAATCGCAACAATCGCACGCGAACACGGGTAGGAAAAGTTCCTCGGAGTTGTGATTACTGCTTTAAGGGTGCCAAGTATACAGTCAAATTACAGTAGTTGGTACCATACCGAGCGTTTGGGGTTACGACTCCACGGTTGTAAAGCTTACAATGGCGGTGGCATAAAACGCGCTGGTAATTTTTACGGCCGCTTTTACACTTGTAATTTTTACCCGACACTCTGTTAAACATAACAAGGAATAAACCGATTATTAATTTGTCCTTTGCGATGCAGCCTAATCTGCAAATACGCGATTTAATTAACAGAGTGCCCGCGACTTTTTCAAACATCCAACCATTCACACACTTTTTCATCCGAAATCATGATTTCTTTTTTTTTTATTGGCAAACCGCGAGTGCGAAAAACCACGCCCGATGGTTGACAAAGCAAAAGGCCTTTCCCCGGAGACAATGGATTTTTAAGTGAAACCTACGTTTCGCGTTTACGCGGTGGATTTAATTTTCCACCCCCCGTCCGAAGTTTGACCAGGAGGGAAACAAACGAGCCTGGCATCAAAGGCGGCCAGAAGAGCCGGGAAATAAAATCCCAGGTTCGAGAAAGAGAGTTTGTTAGGAGACTAATTTCGACAATTAGCCGCGGACGAGGGGCGGAAAATATTCAGTTACAAATCAAGGCCATTATGGGCCGCAACCAGAAACTTTTCGACCCTCCAGGGCGAGGGGAAAATGCCCAGACGAGATTGGTCGGTAACCCGCAGTTGCGACGGAATATCCTGTGATTTTTCACCCCCGGATCCTGCACTCGGTCGGAGGCTGCATTTGCATGGCAATTTTTCACCCCTTTGGGCATGCGGCTCTCATTAGTATCCGCCGATTTTCCCTTGGCGATCTTCGCGGCGTGAGCCGAAATTTGCCGATTTCAAACTCGACGGTCCCAGGCTGGTGAAATTTTCGTTAACGTTGAATATCAAAACCACACATTAAACGGAATAAAACAAAATTTCACTCGACCATTATTTCCATTTCCATCCTTCCGGAACAACGCGTTCCCATTCCCATAATTTCTACATTGACATTCCTCCGAGAAGCTCAAAAAAGAATAAGGAGAAAACCGCAGCATACGTCAATGGCGGCCTTACCTGCCGCTCATTAACTCCAAAAAATAAATCCGGTGTCTTTCCGCCGACGTAGGAAACCCGCCCTAGCCCGCTTTCCCCCGCCTCTCCGAGAATCGCGAGCATTTTCTTGCGTTTCCCTCGGAAATGTTCCTCTTTACTTTTTCCATTTTCCCCCGCCGCGGAATTTTTTTTCCCAGAGTCATCTCGCCGAGGAAAGAGTGGTTCCGCGTGAAACCGCGTCCGCCACGAAATGACCGCCATGGCGGAAAATCAGGGGGGCCTCGAAAACCACCCCCCCTACGAGCGGGGAAACTCGAGTTTCCCTCAGTTTCCGGCGGAAGACCCCGACAAAAGTCCCCGGAGAAAGTCCCCAGTTTCTGGAGAGGGACCTCGGCGCCGGGACACTTGACGGAAACTTTCCGCGCGGACACTTTAATCCCCCGGTTTCGCCGCTAAAAGGATTTCCACCCCCTCCGGCGAGGGGGTGGAAAACGTTTTTTTTTTCGCATTTCCCGCGACCTTTTCTCATTTGCGTATCCGACCGAGGCGAACGCATGACTCGAGTGACAAGATCAGCACCATTGCAATTAAACGAAATAAAGGAATTACCGATAATAAGTAACGACTTCCGTCAAGTTCCCAAAGTGCGGAGGCAAATCGAGCCGGCACGTTTACACGAGTGCAGTTGCTGCTGTGCATTCCGGGTAAGAGGAAGAGGCGAGGAACGTACATCCGCATGCAAATTAGGGGGCCAAGGGGAGGAAGCACATATCGACGCGTGCGAAGCATGGCGCAGGAATAGAACACCGGGCGTATCGAACTCCGACAACTAGACTGGGTCCTATTGAGCCATTCCAGTCACGATGTCATCTTCCGAATGCGCCCAACATCCGAAAACATTACTTATTGTCCACCGAACAGAGTATACCGCGACATGAACCCCCCGACGCGTGACAAAGTTCGCCGAACGTCCCCTCGGCGATCCCAGAACAGGAGATGAAGCCAACAATTACATTAAACATGACTTTCCTAACCGGCGGGTGTTTCTATACGACAATGAACAACCCAACATATGAAAAGTCCTTTATCACGGGCACGGTTAACAATAGATCCGATCAAATATATCAGTGGATTAAGAATCTCGGTAGAGTTTCGCGCCAAATGCATATACAGGCGCGAAGCACATTTGGAATATGTCAAATTGAGCGTTTCTTCCTGCCGAAATGATTTCCCCGGAAAGAAAGGGGTTCGAGCCAAAGCAGAACTCATAAGAAGCGGTACTTGGATTACAAAAGGGGCAACAGGTTGCCGTTGCTCAAGGGTAGGACAAGGGTGGCGCGAAGTGCGGAACCGGAGAAGGAAGTCGAGGACGTTCAAGCTTCTCCTCGAGCTCCGTTCGAGATATCGCGAATAATCGGGGAATCGTGCGAGTTCGATGCGACTAACGGTGCGTAAAACTGGATCAGGATCCGAGGTACCATTACGAGGTTAGGGGCACACCTTCGACGGGTACATCGCGAATACAGACCCTTCGGAAGTTAGGTAACGTCTCCGAAGGATGCGATCACGAATGGAACGAAACGTACCTCGAAAAGTGAATAAAATGGAAAAATTTAATTCAAGGTCTGCGAGAGAAATTGCAATATGAGGATATAATGGTATGCGAGAAATTAATCGATATGCGGTAGGTTGTACGTAGATGGCTTTCATTTTTTTTTTCTTTTTTTCGATATCCTGCATTCTTTGTACCCCACACGTATTTCCAGGTTGCGCAGGTAAGTAATTACGACAAGGGTCCTTTGAAGCGCCGGCCGAATTACCGAAATGCAGGAACGGTAATTACGTTCTCCTTTAAACCGGGTTATTGTCTGTAACTTAATATTTCGATGCAAACGCAGGCTGTTTCGATGGGGGAATTATCGATTTCCAAGTACACCCCCGAGGCCTGGGCGCGCATATTGGAGTTTCATATTATCTGGCCCAGAATAGGATACCCTAAGGGGTAATTATTCGTAACTACTTCTAACGTACCCTGGACTTATCTTAACAACGTAATGCATCTTTCAGCGAGTGATCGCAATATCAGAAGCCACTCTCCGTACGCAAACTTCGCGTACAGGAATCTAGGTTAAAGACTTCCTGTCTTCACTTTATTCCAGAGTTTGGAGGGAATAAAGATAAAAAAGAAAAATGTCCAGAGCTGTTATCAAAATCCCTCCGAGTAAGATCCCGACACCCGTGAGATTTACTTTGTGACCGATTTTTCCTGTTTGATAGGACCGGGTCCTTAGAGGTGGGTGGAGGTTCGATTGATCGAAGGTTAGAGGTGGCGCAGGATCGCGGTAAACCCGATTAATGTCCCCATTCGATTGCGTCCCGACCTTCGACCGAGTTTTACGAGCCGGACACGCCTAATCGTTATTCCTACCATCAGTCCAGATCCCAGGAGCTCCATTCCCATTCCTGGACTCCTTCCGGAGCCCGATTGTTCGCATCTGTTGAATCTGGCAGCTAGCCAGCCCACTCTGGGGTAATAATGTCGAGTCGCGCTCCTCTTTTTTTCTCTCGTTTCCTGGGCCGATAGTGTACACGAGCCAGGACCCCGATTAGGGGTTATAACAGTCGATTACTCGTACTTGGCGCTGGTGCACCTCGTTTTCACCCCTTCAAAAAGTGGACATCGAAATTCCGTCGTTTCGTTTCTCTTAATTTCAGTGTCTGACAAATTTTATAGGACATCTTTCAAGATCGAAGCTTGAAGGGTGTCTCACTGATACGACATAGAAATTCTAGGGTGCGATAATTTTCCCACGGAATTTCGGAAAGTTGTAACCACGATGTCATATGGATATAAATTTATTTACGAATTTTCTTTATAGCTTCCGTACGATTTTCGGTATCGGAAGTGTTCTGAATATTTTTTAACGGGGTACGTTTCGACGTATTCGCCCCGGATGCTGGCTTCGAGGGTCCAAGTTCGGATCGATGCGGATGAAAGGGAGAGTCTATGGCATTCCTGGCCCGCTCGTAATTTGCAAGAGCATCGGTGGTATACTTGCAGTTTTTGTTTCCCCCCAAGTACCGCACCTGCGCTCGCTGTAAAAACTCGAACCGACCCCCTAGTATCGATTTCTATCTCCGCTTTTACGACTCTCGCCCCGTAAACGTTTCCGAGGTGCAGAAATCTTCGCCATCTCGAAAACCCCTCTCGTCTGCGCGGCATGAAAAGAGACCCGGGATATTTTCCCATAACTTAAGGTGCCGGGATAAACTCTACACGGCATCCACACCTTTACCGGATTAATCTCAATGAGATAATTCCATAACGACTGTGAACGATGCCAGGTCACTTTTCATGCGACGCAAATTTTCAGGATGGTGTCGCGCCAAGTGCACGCCATAAACCATAAATTTAATTTTCTCGAGTTATCGCGATTACCGCGATGGAATTTCATTACCACCCCCGTTCGACATAGGAAATCGTTGATGGCTTTTCCGCCACCCCCCCGGCAACAATCTTGAAGCGTGCAATGCAGAAATGATGGATCGCCACATTCAGGCGACGAGACACCTTCCAGCGTATCGTAAATTCAGGTGTCACCGTAAATCGCAAAGAGCCACACGTTCGAATTTGTACACCGAGGGTGCAGGGTCACGTGGCGTCGTGCATCACCCTCTATGACGGAAAAACCTGCGCCTCCGCTTTTTCAACTTCCCTCAAAGTCGCGTCGAACGAAGTCATTTCCCGCGATTCCTACTTCCCGAAGTTAAGGCTCCACGCGGGAAAAAATATTGTTTCTTTTTTTTTTTTTTCGGTGCAACAAGATCTTTTCCCCCCACTTCCTCGACGCAAACTTTCAGACTCCCTGAAATTCCGACCTTTCCATTTTTGCTTCTTTTTTTCTTCCGGCGTTTCTAAATGCACCCCATTTGTACTTTTTACCCCGACGGCGGTCGTATCGCGGTCTCTCTTTACGACAAGCGCTCTGCACTCGCGCTTCTTCAAAATTTCAAGTTTCCGGAAGTGGAGGCGCCTCCGAGTAAGACACAAAGACGTTTCCCCGGAAGTTTCGGTGCAACGTTCGTACAAGCCGGGAATTTTATCTCGTACATGGGGGGGAAGATGCATTTCGCAAACTGTCGTTTCGGATGCTGACGGCGAAACTGGGATGCGTCGTCGAGGCACCGCAACGGTGTAATACGCTTTTAGTGCTAAACTGTACGAGCATATTAAACGTATACCCCGGCATTAAGGTGATATGAAAGTGCCACCTGAAGAGTCAGCCGTTCGTGACACTTTCCTCCGAACTGGGTGTACCAAACCGTTTGAAACTTCACAACGCGAACATGGCGACCATAAGGAAGGTCTCCCCACCGATGAAACATGACATTTCATGCGAATTTTCAACAATTCCTATAAAGAAATTTCAAGGAAATTGAATTCTCACAAATTCGTCTCTGTTAGGAGATTCCGAACCGACTTAAGGATCAGCTGTTCGAGCTTCGCCCCTCGTCGCGAAGTCATAATTCGCCGGTCGCCCCTTTGAACGACTCGTTGCTCGGTACGTGACGAGAAAACTGGGAGTAATAATTGTTCGCGGTAATGGACGGGTCACTGCGTGAAATTTTTACCGACGTCGCGATCGCGCCACGCTAATTCCGTCCCTTTCATCCGGGGGAATGCAAAAAGCGACAAGTCCGAATCGTAATTCATTTTTAAGCTAGCTTCCCGCCCCGCCCTCGTTTCGCGCTCTAATTGCGCGTTCGCCCGATTCCTATGGAGATTAACGAGAGTGACCTCCGACCCGACGAAAACAGGATTCCCGTTTAATTTCAATTAACCATCCCAAATTATGGGAATAATCAGCGAAAAGGAAAAATCACCCAACGGCGTTGCGATATATCATTAAAAAAAAAAGTTCTTTAGTCCCATGACATTTATTCCACTAATATCCACGCGATTTGACGAGACAGGGCGAAGCTCCTCCGCGGCGAGAAAAATCCCAGGTGATGAAGCTCGACTAGTTCGATCGGCAGGGTAGCTTAAATAAATGCGCTTGATAATGACGAAGGGGTGGAATAAAAGCAGGGCTAATTAATGCACGAGTAGGCGGCATTATGCAGGGCTGCTTTCATGCCGGTGTAACCGCGAAGTAGAGCATCCATTGAAGGCACCCTTTCTATCGATCAGTCTTTTCGCGGGGGGTGCTCGACATTTTGCTCAGAGATTTACCGTAGAAACCCAAGGGTCGGAGTCATATAGTAATTAGTTGATGTATCTTTTCTAAGCCTGATTTAATCTCGGCCTGACTCCCTCCATTGCCCTACGGGAAGCTTTCGCTGATCCCCGAGCCGAGCACGCTTACCGCGTAACACGCCGGCGCGTACAAGGGAAATTAATTTACTGAAATAACATTTAATTAAACATTACCGAGAGAGGGTGTACCCGAGAGGACGGAACTCGTTCCCCTGAATCCCCCCATCCTTCTTCGCTGATACATCTACCGTACGTTCTCAAACGAAAGTGCGCTATTAAAAAAGAATGGGGTTCTTTCTCCGGTCTTCGAATTTCTATTTTTTTTTTTTATAACGTTTTGTTTATTAGACCGATGACAGGGAATTAGTTCTCCGGGGTTCGAAGATACTTTGAATGCCGTATTTACCTAGTTGCCCGAACTATCTCTGGCATGTAATCTTGTTGGTAACCGAGTAGATTGTCAGCCCCCTGGAAAGCTCTCGAGGAGCGAGGAGCATCAAGACAGCTTCCCTTAAGCTCCTTAGAAGCGAAATATCCTAAGTTACTTTTCCAACGAGCTCATATTACCGCAGCACAACCTTCGCCCGCGATCCATTTTTTTTTTTCTTTAATGGCGTCGCCGAGTGAAAAATTCAAGAAAATCTGACTTCACCGAGGCTGAAATGTGACCGCATCAATGCCTTAATCTTCCAAAAGCTCGCACCGTACCTTCGTTTTTGTTGTTCCCGATGAGTATCTCCGTCTTCTCGAAATCGGCTTCCTTGAGTAGGTCCAGGGGATGTTTGGGTAGAAACACCCCATCGATGGTGGGGGCAGAGGGGAACCCCAAAATGCCCCAATAGGAGTTCCACTGTTGAACGGAGATGGTCTTGGCATCGACGGACCTCATACAAGCCATGACCCTGGCAGGGTTCTCGGAAAGCATGGTGGAGTTGCATCCGCAATCATCCACGAGGACTCTGGCGACCTCGTTAGCTTTTTCCCCGGTCATGTAGCTCCAGGGGGCATTAAGGGTGCCGCTCTGCAGGATGCCCCTCCTAACCAGCCCCCTGGTGACGGGGGAAATGAGATGCAAAGAAACGGATCCGCCCCCAGCAGACTCGCCAAAGATGGTGATAAGGTCGGGATCACCACCAAATGCGGCCGCGTTATCTCGCAGCCACCTCAGAGCCAGAGCCTGATCCCACAAGCCCATATTCCCAGGGGCCTCCTCGCTGTTAGCGAAGTGTTTGTTCAGGTACAGGAAGCCAAATGCGCCAACTCGGTACTGCATGGAAGCGACGATTACGTTGTTGCTGGCGGCCATGATGTCGGCGTCGTAGACATCCAGGGTGGCGGTTCCCGACATGTACCCTCCACCATAGATCCAGACCAAGATGGGGACCCTGGATTTTTCCGCGCCCTGGTGCCTGAGTCGGACCTTCTGGGGCACCCAGACGTTGAGGTACAGGCAGTCCTCGGAGATGTTGGTGTTGGGGTTCCACATCTCCTCTCCCTCGAACCCTGGGAAGTATTCGTATCTCTCCTGGTAGCAGGAGTTGGGCAACATGGTGGCGTTGAGGACTCCGTGCCAGGGGTCCATCGGCAGCGGTTTGCGGAACCGCAGCGGCCCGATCGGCGGCTTGGCGAACGGGATCCCATAGAAGACGTGCACCTCGTGATCTAGCACCGTCCGAGCCAGTCCTCTCACCAGACCGCTGGTGGTCTCCACAACGAGCGGGGCGTTGCGAACCTCTCGAGGACTGGCCCGGGCGAGCAGAGCCAGCCCCAAAAGCGGTATCAGCACTACCATCGCCCCGCACGACATGCCGGAAGTGGGATGTTCTGCCCTCCGCTTCCGGTCCCACCCCGCCTGGGGGAGACTCAACAAGTTCCCGCCTAACCGGAACGAATCGCCACCTGGCGACTTTCCAGGTTCCTATTGGAGTGATCCTTGACTTCTATCTCCTCCTGTCGACAGTGGTCCACTTCGATGTCAACCCTGGCCAAGAATCCGAACCCTCTCGTCCTCCCCCAAAATCTATCCCAGCAAACCCAGGTTCCCTGGATCCTCTATCCAATCTCTCCAATATCTCAAACCACTCGGTGCTACGTTCCCACCAGCAACAACCTGATCATATCCCGTACCGCACACCAGGTCACGATCTCCTTGAAGCCTACGACCCAGGCCTCCTCCACCAGCTCCCCCCGCTAACCTTCCCTGGTTCCAAAGCCGCGCACTTTTGCACACCCACTCACTGCCCTAACCTAGCCTAACCTAGTCCATCTCTTCCCTCTCACCGCCTTCCCTCGACGCGTCCTCTGTCCTCGCCCCTTCTTTCTCGGCTCCTTCTGGCGAAGTTACCCCCTCGACCCCGGTAAATGTCCTGCGGTATCGTCCTGGTAGCGGCTAGGCTGGAGTTGGCATCAGGGACGGTGTCGCGCGGCGGCCGGCGTGCCGCGATGCACGGGGTCGACTGACCGAGGAGGAGGTGGAGGGTCGCCGGCGACAGTGGGTGGGAGTGCGCCGCGCACTCGGCGGCGACTTCCTCTTAGGCCGCCCTGCGCCCCTCTGACCCCCTAACTCCCCTCGACCTCCCAACTCCACCTCCACGCGCTAGCGCGCTCCAAGGTTTCCCTTCGTCCGTGCTTTTCACGGCGAGGGGCTTTTGCCCCCGCAAGGAACGGCAAAATGGAAAAGTGGAATATTCCCACCTAGTGGATATGAGACCGCGTTTACACAGAATTCTAACCTCAAAGAAAATCTAAGAACTTCGGGATTTCTCGGGGGGAGTGGTGAGCAAAATGGCAAGAGCTGATTTCACCCCGGGAAGAGATGTCATCGAGCCAAAGAAATGTTTCCTTCGTTCAAAGAATAATTATTTGAAAGAAAGGTCGGATCCTATTTTCTCGATTTTATTCTTCGAAGTAACGAGATCTTTCTTTTATAACTGATACGAGGGGATGTTCATGAAATGAAACCGGGGTTCGGCAAATCGTTGCAATCGATAGTTTTAGATAGTTTCCGCGTTTCCGACGCGTTCTTCCCGTGGAAACCCTTAAATCATCCGAAGGCTTTGCATATCTACCATCTAAATACGGGACTCCCTTATAGCTTCACTTAAACTCCAGCTTATCTTCGAAAGTGCCAACCCTCGAAACAATAAAGATGCGCTATCGTTGCGAAACCGTGCTGTTTACAACCCCGGCTAATCTGCCGCTAATTATTAGAACTTTCGGAAGAATCGCTCGAGAATCGCCTTTCCTCGTTGTTGGTCGCGACCCGAGCTTTTGCCTCCATTCCTGGGGCAAAGGACACGCTATCTCGACTAAGCCTCGACTTAAAAAAGCCTTCGTGCTGCAAATGGATCGGAATGTCCGTAATATTGCCTCCGAGATTACCAACAACCGATGGAAAAATGAAGAAAAGCCGGGCGATAAAGAAAATGCGACGCGTTCGCTTGTGGGAAATCTTTCCAGATTCGTGGAAAGCTTCGCGAGGATCGTTAAGACGATCTGGCGTCAAGGAAGGATTTGCGAGGATTTGCAGAGGACCTAAGTAAGTCCGGCGAATTATTCCGGACAACTCGGACACAATTTCCAGAACGACATTTTCCCACTTCGGTGTTCCTTTTATGTCGCAAAAGTCACGCCATCGGTAATCACCTCGTTCCAGAAACCCTTTCGTGCCGAGACCGGATGAAGGTACTTAACGTAAATGTTGCAAAACTCTTAAATCGTCCATGACGTCAAATGTCGAGTCGTGCAAGCTCCAAATTTCCTGAACGATGGAATAAAAAAAGGGGGAACTTTCCCGCAGAACTTTTGCCGGTAATTCGTGGAGAAGTGATCCCTAGACTTAACCGACCTACATTAAGCATTTAATACCCCCGGTGAGGGGGTGGTTAAAGAACCAAGTGTCAAGGCCAGTATTGTTAAAAGAGAGCTCCTTAAACTGAGAAAAGTGGCTCCCCGGAGAGTCCGGCACAATTTTCCTGAAATCCGCTCCCACCTCGTCGACCGTGGTTATTGCAAGTCCTATTTAATCCGACATTTCTCGAAGTTACGAACGATCTTCGATCGGCCTTGACGGATTTTGAGTATCCGAGTGGTGGTTAAAAATTAGCGAGACCAGTCGCAACTAATGGCCGGTCTGCAATGATCGTGGACCTAGAAGCTAACGATTGGCCGGTCCTGCTGAGGGGATAACGAGCCACTTCCGCAATTGCACGGTCGTCCATTTGTAAGTTACTCTGATTACGAGTAGAACCGTCCCGCATCTTGTTATGGGATGCAGTTATCAAATTGTTGTTTCAATATAATCCGCTTAGAGGTCAATTGACTTTACGACCTACGAGCACATAAACGTATCGAACACTTTCGACGGTGTAACTTATCACTTGACTTAATTTCCGGAGGCGCTCCAACCGATGGAAGATCAACCACTAAGTCGCGGCAAAGTGCTACCCTCGCAAAGGAACGTTTTTCAAAGACGTCGGGCCGATTATATCCCCGATAAATTGTAAATTCATGCCATCGGCACTTTGACTTCCTCAACTAGAAATTCATCGTTTATAAGGACTCTCCTCGGAAAGGAGCAATTTTTCAAAGCGTCGAGGACCCTTTCCTCAAATTACAAATTTCCGCCATCGGCACTTCTTCCAAAGGAAATTTCCTCGGATGACAAAATTTCTTATCACGAAGAACCCTTACATGATTAAGGCGACGTTAAAGTCCCGAATCGCCTCTTTTACCGCTGAAGAGACTCTAAAAAAAATTAAAGTAAAACTATCTGGTTAAAAAAAAAAACACTCTAGGCCATTACAATGTTTAAGCCAAAGTGTGAGAATACCGAGCAGGCCGCTTCGCGTGTTGACAATGGGAATAAATTGAACTGACGAGATTGCTGCCATAGCTGGTGACCGACCTATTAAACTACCGCCAATTGAGCGTTTGTGCCGCACATGATAGTGCCTTCGGCAAACAAGAGTTTCAAATACTATAGACCGCAACAACCCTTTGGAATTGAGCTTCTCCCTAAAAGCAATTCAATACAAGATCTCGACTAGTAAAGAAATTTCGCCCCCCAATTATGCAAAGATGGATTCAAGGGGGTCCAGAAATTTGCTAATCCGAGCTCTAAGATATTTTCCGCTTAATGAAGGCCGCAGTTGTCGGTCTCGAAAGCGTCGCTTTGTAAACTCTTATCCTAACTTCTGGGCGAAATCCTCCAGGTCTCGATTCGAGTCCTCCAGTTTGCGGACGACAGGAAGTATGCCCGAGAGGACGACGACAGAATGAAAACTCTTCAGGGGATCTTCCGCAGGCGGAAGTCGAGACGCGCATTTCCCGCGCCGGATAATCCGTCTTAAGGGTTGAAGCAAGACGGAAAAACAAGAACGGGGAAAATGGAAACCAAGCTCGGAAAAGGGGATATACGTATATCGAGGCATCAGCTCTTACGCTTCTAAGATCCGATGTCTCCGAGGCGACGGTCTTTGTTCACCCTCATAAAAGAGTTTCAAATCTCGGATTTCTCCGAGAAGATAACTAGAAACACGGAGGAAGTAGGGCGAATGTGGAAAAGTAGTTGAGAATGAGACTCGGATGAGAAGAAAAGAGCTTCATCGCGGTTTCGGACGTGACGGTAGTGGTGCTCTCATTAAAAAATGCTTCGAAAAAAAAAATCCGATGCCATCAATTTCCCCCTTTAGACAAATAGGACGGTTCAATTTCAAAAAATTACATTTTACTTCCCATTTCGTCGAGTCATATATTTTTTAAATATAGATCTAAAGAAAATTGGCCTATACCGGTTCCCCTGGAAATTCGACCATGGCGAGGTTAATTCAGTAATTATTAAAAGAAATTAAAATTCAACATCGGGACATTTTCCTTTGCGTCACTCGGAATGTCGTCCAACACGGGAGACTACCTGACACGGAAAACCACGGCGATAACACCTTTGGGAACTGCAGTGCGTGGAATCCTTTTGATCCCGCACTCGACGTACTCGTCTTCGTAATCGCCCGTGGACGGACGGAAAATAGAAAAGAGGGAACGCTTGTCATTTGTTCTTTGTGCCCACCGAGGCAAAACGAATGCACGCGGTTCGACGAATATCGGGAGGTATCATCGCCGTGTACCCGAGGAACATCGTCATGAATAATCAATTCTCTACCAGATAGAAGTTCCAAAGTTCCGACATTTCCTCCCTAGATCCTTCCCGAAAACCTCTGCGGCCCCCTACAGACAAAATGCCTGTTAAGAAGTGTACGACACGCCTTAATGGAGCGTTTACAGAAAAATGAACGCCTCGTAGAGCTACGATTCAAAAGGATCGAGAGTTCGGCGCCAAGTACAGGGGACGGGGAAAATCGGAGGAGCGATCGATCGATCCTTGGATCCGAACTCGGAGCTTCCCCGCTGGTCTGGGATCAATCGGGAAGGAAGAGGGTGGCGAATCTCCGGCGAGCGTTAAAAGTTCGCTTCATCAATTCGGTCACGTCGACTTTTCTCGTCCCGTTGGGTCGACGCGATAAATCTCTCTTCTTGATTCTCCTAGGAGGCCACGCTTCGATGGTTACGGCCTCGACGAGAGACCCTCCTGGAGAGAATTCCAACTTCCCGGAACCTCCGGAGGAAATCCAATTTTTGACCGTTGTTTCCAGACCCGAGTATATCCGTAGAAGATAAATATACAAGGGAGGAGCTGGAGGTGGTCGAGGTTCGAACGAAAAATTCGGCTCTTAAGGGCGCAGCCTGATTAGCACCCTGAGCTTGAGAAGATATCCGACATTTCTAGTAACTTGTCCTTAAGGGTGATTTCTTCGTTCGCTGTTTTCCTAGCTCCTTCTAAAACTGATTTTTCGTCGTTCCTTCCAAAAGTGATTTTTCGTCCTTCACTCTAAAAGTGATTTTTCCGTTGATTGTAAGGGTGTAAGGGCGAAGGGTGGCCCGACACGTAGCCTGATGGGCAGGCTGACAAGCAGCCTGTTGCGTGACCTGGCCGATCAATATCTGTGCGGGCGTAACGCTCCTCGGGTACTCTTCCGTATCAGGACAGGTGAAGGGGTTGCAACGCACGCTTCGGCTCTTCTTCCAGCATATCGTGTTTCCCGTCGACTGGATACAAAGGAAGTTTCCCTGCTCCGAACTTGGGGAGGGCCGGGACTTGGGCATCACACGTCGCGGGTGTCCAGGAGTTTGCCATTTCCCGGACTCCCGGAGATTCCGGCAAAACGTAAAACGGGGAAAAACCGGAGCCTCGTCCGGAGGACGTGCTCTTTGATCAGGAAGCCGGAACAGATACGAGAAGTCGTGGTTGCCGGAGATTACGAGGTTGATAGGCATCTCCGGGAAAGTCGGCTCCCGTTCGCCTTTTGGGGTCGAAGGAGTGGAAGGACTTTCGATTAAGCGAGTCCTGGTGGACGTTTCGGATGTCAAGATCCAGAGTCTATCTACGACGTCAAGCCCGATAATTCATCAACAAAATTCTAAGACGTGGAACTTCTACCTCGGCAAAAATTTCTAATTCATATTCATAATTCATCTTCATGTTCCCATGTGCTCGATTTACTTTAAAATAGTCCCCGTTTCTGAATATCGAATAAATCCGCCGGTGGGCGTACGTTGTGGCATTAAATATGAAGCCTGCGTCAACGAGCAGGCCAAGAGAATATCTGAATATCTGATTGATCGTTGCCGACCAGTTCTACGTACACCACCGAGGGATTATTTAGAGCCCTCGAATCGTACGGTAATGAAGGAGCATATTGATGATCGTCATCGTAGCACTTCGTCCCCGAATATCGCTGTCTACGTATCTTAACCAAGCCTATGAGAATGGCGAATCAAACTCAATAGCGTATTCAATTTAACCGTCGAGTTGAATCCCTTGAGTTAGGTGTTAATTGAACAACTGATCGAATTGGTGAAATGCCAATCGATTGAAACGTGACGAATTATGGCCTCAAGTACCACACAATTAACCCTCAATCCTACAATGATTTAAATGCACTTTCACAATAAGGACGATTCTTACCTATCCAATTTTTTTTCCAGGAAAAAATATTTCATGGTTTAATAATTTCTATTCGCCGACTAAATCCGGATCTTTTGAAATAGTTCAATAAATATTTGCCACGCGATCGCGTTCATGGAAACTCTAAACAAGAATTCGGGGTCGATCGGGCTACGATGACGATTTTTATGCAACCTTTTGTGGCCTACTTAATATAAAATATATTAAATTATGGTTTAACACGAGTGATAAAGTTAGGTTATGTCCATTTGAAGAACCATTTCCTACAACGGCCCATTAGCTCAGTTGGTTAGAGCGTCGTGCTAATAACGCGAAGGTCGCGGGTTCGATCCCCTCATGGGCCACATTTTTTTTTCTCCACCCTAACTTTATCCTCTTCCAAAAACTTAAAATCTATTAAAATTATCCCTACGATAATACTCACTGTAAATTTTATTACAGTCAAAGTAGCATTCTCGATGCCAGCTGACGCCTGCCATTCCAAGTGTCTGCTTATCAGCGTTGTTTATCAATCTCCGTCGCCCAATTTTTTAAAGTGGTCCACCTAATGCTAAAAGGGCACGCAACACAAGCAACACAAATGCACAAGCGAAACCATTCGGAAAGCGAGAGAGAGACGGTGATAAAAAAGCTAATAACTTACGAAAGTTACTATTAAAATCAAGAATATTTCGCAGTACATCGATCTCATAGAATTGACCTAGTAAAGATATATTCAATTTTACATTACTTCGCGTGACAAAAAAATCTAAAATATTTCTCTTACTTAAATACGGATTTGAGAAAATCTTATGAAAATGATAGCTCATCGTCTCTCCCCGTCAATCCACACAGAATGATATACAAAAAATGAGAGGGACAACGTGGCTAAAAAAAAATTGATGACTGTCCATTCGAAAGAATGGAAGGCCATCATAGTTGCCCTCTTCTTAAGGGGCCGCTTCGGCATATAGCCTCTTCGACACTTGCTGTCTCTTCGGGCA